>NC_083293.1:5327964-5452964 GCF_963506605.1 Zootoca vivipara | reverse complement strand
CAGTGAAATCATAGAATCCTAGAGTTGGAAGAGACCACAAGGGCCATCCAGTCCAACCCCCTGCCAAGCAGGAAACACCATCAAAGCATTCCCCCAACCCCCAAATGAACTTCAAGAGCTGGGCATTTTAGGCAATGAGACTTCCTGGATGTCACGGTCCGGTCGGCGGGCGTCAGGACCAGAGGCAAGATGGTGGTGAAGAAGCAGGGTCGAGGAGCAAGGCGGAGGCGAAGGTCCACGGGGCACGAAGCAAGGCAAAGGCAAAGCAAGGGTCCAGGAACAAGAAGCAAGGCGAAGGTCCACGGGGCACGAAGCAAGGCGAAGGCAAAGCAAGGGTCCAGGAACAAGAAGCAAGGCGAAGGTCCACGGGGCACGAAGCAAGGCGAAGGCAAAGCAAGGGTCCAGGAACAAGAAGCAAGGCGAAGGTCCACGGGGCACGAAGCAAGGCGAAGGTCCACGGAGCACGAATCAAGGTGAAGGCAAAGCAAGGGTCCAGGAACAAGAAGCAAGGCGAAGGTCCACGGGGCACGAAGCAAGGTGAAGGCAAAGCAAGGGTCCAGGAACAAGAAGCAAGGCGAAGGTCCACGGGGCACGAAGCAAGGCAAAGGCAAAGCAAGGGTCCAAGGAGCAAGGAGCAAGGCGAAGGATCCAGGAACAAGAAGCAAGGCGAAGGTCCACGGGGCACGAAGCAAGGCGAAGGCAAAGCAAGGGTCCAGGAACAAGAAGCAAGGCGAAGGTCCACGGGGCACAAAGCAAGGCGAAGGCAAAGCAAGGGTCCAAGGAGCAAGGAGCAAGGCGAAGGATCCAGGAACAAGAAGCAAGGCGAAGGTCCACGGGGCACGAAGCAAGGCGAAGGCAAAGCAAGGGTCCAGGAACAAGAAGCAAGGCGAAGGTCCACGGGGCACGAAGCAAGGCAAAGCAAGGGTCCAGGAACAAGAAGCAAGGCGAAGGTCCACGGGGCACGAAGCAAGGCGAAGGCAAAGCAAGGGTCCAAGGAGCAAGGAGCAAGGCGAAGATCCACGGGGCACGAAGCAAGGCGAAGGCAAAGCAAGGGTCCAAGGAGCAAGGAGCAAGGCGAAGGATCCAGGAACAAGAAGCAAGGCGAAGGTCCACGGGGCACGAAGCAAGGCGAAGGCAAAGCAAGGGTCCAGGAACAAGAAGCAAGGCGAAGGTCCACGGGGCACGAAGCAAGGCAAAGGCAAAGCAAGGGTCCAAGGAGCAAGGAGCAAGGCGAAGGATCCAGGAACAAGAAGCAAGGCGAAGGTCCACGGGGCAGGAGCAAGGCGAAGGATCCAGGAACAAGAAGCACGGCGGCTAGCAGCAGTGGCGGCAAAGCCCCCCCCCCAAGCACATGTGGCTCAGACTCACCTGGTGGAGGCCGACAAGGCAGGGTCCGGTGAGGTCTGGAGCTCTGGAGGCGCCCAGCAAGGCAAGCGCCGCTTTGCCGGTGACCGGTCTGCAAGCGGCAAGGTAGGCAGGGAGCTCTGGAGCTCTGGAGGCGCCCGGCAGGCAAGGCAAGGAAAAGCGCGAGCGGAAAGGAAGACTCTCCACTCGCGCGCTAGTTTAAAAGTGGCCCGGCCACGCCCCCCCACCTCCAGCCACCCGATTGGCTGGCTGGCGGTGACGTGGCCAACGTCCACGCTCCCCAAGGGGAGGGGGCAGTCCTATGCTCTAGGCTTTGCTTTCCCCTGCCGAACACGGAGGGGAAAAGAAGACGGAGGAGCCAAGGAGAGAGAAGAAAAAAGCGCTCTCTCTCCTTTTGGGGGGCCAGGGCGCGGGCGCGTACCGCCCTCCGGTACCCCGCTGCTCTAGGGGGGGCAATTGCCCCCCCTGCCCCCCTGTCTACGTCCATGGCATGATCTGAATGATGCTGCCTCTGTTACACAACACAGTGTGACCTCATAACACCTTCCTTGAAACTATATATCACACTAAAATTGGTAAAATGTGAGTTGATAGCCAACACATTGTGTGTCATAGTCATATCACTCTTTGGGAGATGTGATTGAATACAATTGCTTTCCATGATGAGTGTACATCAGGTGCTAACAAAATAAGAGAAGCACTTCTCTACAAAGTTTGACACAGATTGCTATCATTTCGGTGACACAGAATGAAAAATACAAAATGAGATATTTTTTCAATAAGGTATTTATTCAATCAATAATAGTTCCCCAAGTGTTTGGGCTTTATTTATTTCTTCCTTAAGGACTGTCAGGGGTGATCAAACCATCGCCAGCATGACCAATAGGCATTTGGCCTTCCTGAATAGCTGTAACTAAACCTCCTTGGATTTTAAAACAGCATGTGGAGAGAGCTCATCTATTTTTGAGAGCTCTGATGTGCATCTTTAGAAAGAAATCCAGTGTTCATTTCCTCCATAGCCATACCTGTCTGGCTGAAGATGACTGGGAATATAATCAGTGCTTTTTTCTGGGGATACTCAAGGGTTTGCAGTATTCTAGAAGGAAAGCGCTGAATAGAATTATTTTCCTAAGTGCTTTGTTCATACAGCAGGTCCCACACTGAAGTGATGCAGGAACAGGGTTTCCTCTGACTTTTACATTCTGTTTTCTTTGGTCAACATTCTACTAAACCTTGTCTAAAGAGATTAACCTTTTCCTGTGATTCAGTAGACCTTCTTAGTCATATGTACAGGGTCAGTTCACATGTGACAGTCATGGCACCACTCCACCCTTACCTGGCATCTTCTCGTAAGCCTCTCCATATTGTCTTAAATGCTACTGCCCATTTCATATTTTCTGCTCATTGTTTAAAACTCTTCTCAGTTTTCCTGTAAGATTTGTTTGCCCAATGCTGCTGAATACTGCTCTTCTCGGTTTCACAGGGTGCCCCCTCTACTCTCTCCCTTCCACTACTTCCCTTCCCTCGGGTGCTGTTCCTTCCAGGCTCTGCCTGACATTGTGCGCCTTGTAGACCAGTCAGGATGAGAGGAAGAAGGTAAATTTCACTAGGACACAGATCTGTCACCTCCTGCTGAAGTGCCCTGTCTCAGGTGGGCTCATGGCGAAGCCTGCTCTGTCTTTTCTTCTTCTGATCATGTACATAGGAAGATAATTGTTAGTGCTCAAACATGATTTGTGTGGAAGGGGTTCACATATGTTTTGTAATAAATGCATATATGAACCTACAGAGATTGTGATGAGTTTTGTTCCAAAATGTGTGTTTTTGACCTCTTAGAAATGCCTCCCTGCTCTCTAAGGGGGGCGCCGGAGGGATCTTCGCACCACGGCGCCGGATATGCTTAAGATGGCCCTGTTCACCTGCAAGAGTGGCAGTTTGTGTGGCTGGATTGTTGTCTTGGTAATGGACAGGATGAGAGTCAATCAATCTGAGACTTCCGGTCTGTCGCGGCGGAGAGAAGGACGCAGGGACTTCGCGTGCCGAAGTCCCTGGCCTCGCGGAGGGGGGGGGAAGTCCGCAGAGCGAGCGGATTCCCCGTAAAAACACCGGGTAGAGAGTCCCGGTGACTCACGCGCCCAGCGGCTGCTCCGTTTTGCGGATCCCCCGCTGCCCGAGAGCTCAGTAGAGCGATCGAGAGCCGGTGGGGTGGAACCGCGGGAGCCATTTTGGGCTATATCTTACCTCCGAGAAGCGAAGCTCCGAGTCCTGACCCGGCAAGCGGCGGATTCTTCCGAACAAAATTAAAGGTTTCCATAAAGTAAGTGGAATTTTTATTTGGACTTTAAAATCACCAATTGGAAAAATAGGAGAGACTTTAAAGAAACGGAAGTCGGTCTCTTCCTAATGGCAAACCGGGAGGCGCATTAAATAAACCTAAGCCGAAAGAGGAAAAAGTTTTTGGGACGGTGGATCCGAAAGAAAGAAAGACTTTTTTGAACCTTCTCAGCGCCCAAGTCCGGCACCTCTTGAGGTACAGCATTATCAAGGGGAAGAGTGTTTTGACAGCTGTCAAAAGCTGTCAAACTGTCAAAAGACCGGGTGGATTTATTGCATTGCTGTGAACAGTAAAAATTGACTGAAAATGTGGTAGAACTATTTAAATTGGAATTAAGAATGGATTTGTGATTGAGTTAAAGACAAAGGAAAAGAACAGCCTGTGAGGGACAAGGGATACAGGGAAGTCCCTCCCATCTTAAGTTCCAGCCCATCCCCAAGCGCTGGAGAGAGTAAGGAGAGCTCTGCCTCCAGCGGAGAGTCAGGAAGTGGTGTCTGAGGCTCAGGCAAGGTTGGGGAGCCCATGCCTCAGGTGGGACAGGAAGTTGGACGCACGGGGGGGAGGCCAATCCCCCCAACTCCCGAATTGCGACGCAAACGTAGGGGGAAGAGGTTGGGTCTGCCAAAGCTTTGGTGCTGGAAGAAAACGCGCCAATCGCCATTCGGAGGTTCTGACACCTCACCTTAAGGATGCATTTTTACCGCTCTGAACACTGTAAATAATCAGCACTTAATAAAAGCCTTAAAAGACCATGCTGGAGTCGTTACTCTAGAGTAGCCATATCAGGCCCTCTGACAGCAACCTCCGAATCTTTTTTTGGCTACTTTGGAGTGCAGCGATGAGCGCTCAAGAGGCTGAGCATTGGAGGCTGGAGGCCGAAGCAGCGAAGCAGGAGCTACGGAACCTCACAGCGCAGGCACAGCAGCAATTGCATGCCGCTCAGGAGGAAGCGCGAGGGGCGCAGGAGGAGCTGAACAAGCTGGTGGACCAGGTGAGGACAAAAGAGGAGACTGAGAAACAGCTAAGGGTGATGGTATTGGACCTGCAGAAAAAGTTGGAAGAGGAGAAAGCCGCTAGAGGTGGGGGGGCGCCCCAGCCGCAGCTAGTCCAAGTGAGAAGGGGACAGAGCCTAGTCACCAAGTTTAGCGGCGACCCTAGGGAGTACCTAGGATTCGAGACAGAAATAAATTATGCGCTGGAATTGCATGCAGCAGAATTCCCAGATGACGCGCACAGAGTCTCCTTTATCATAGAGCATTTGACGGGGGCCGCCCGAGAATGGGTAAGACCGCTCATCGCGCAAAAAAATCCTTGCATGAAGAACGCAAAATTATTTCTAGAAGCTTTAAAAATAATGTACGCTAGTGACAGTGAAATGGAGGCCACTAAAGAGGAGCTTCATAACTTAACACAAGGAAAATCGACAGTTAGGGACTACTGGGCGAGATTCACCATGCTGGTGCACAAACTGGGGTGGGATCTGCAAAGTGAGCCAGTGAAATCAGCCTTCTACCTGGGTTTGCACGCAGACGTTAAGGATGAGCTGGCAAGAGGTCCTAAACCGCGAACTATGGATGAGTTAAGCAAAGCGGCGCTAGCGGTGGGGGTGAGACAGGAATCCAGATGGAATGACAAACAAGCGACGCACGCAGCAAAACCTTGGTTCCCACGCTCCCAGGACAGACCACATCACCAAACCCCACCCCAGGGCCCGCCCCCAGACCCGCCCAGACCAAGGCCAGAGCCGGAACCGATGGAGATCGGTGGAGCGCGCGCGCGGGCTTTTCAAACCCCGGCGGCGCCAAGACGCAAGGAGGGAAGAGGCGGGAATTGCTTTCTCTGCAACTCCCCCCGGCATCGCGTCAGAGACTGCCCTCATCGCAGAGAGTGGCAAGGAAAGGCGGGAACGGTTGTACCTTCCCCCACTGAAGCAGCACCACAGCAAGGAAACGAGACAGCCTGGCTGCAGGAGACAAGGGGCAGCAGCCAGGCACAGTCAGCAGACAACAGCCCCAGCCCGCCCACCCGCACAGAGAGGAGCAGAGCCAGCCCACCCCTCCCAGAGCAGGAGTGGTTCTGGAAGTCACGCTAACGCTCCCAAATGGCTATCCCCTGACGGTCCTCGCCTTAATTGACAGTGGTGCCTCAGCCAACTTCTTCTCGAGAAACTTTGCAGAAGAGCACCAGATCCAGCTTCTGCAGCTGGATTTTCCCCTGCACGTAGCCACCATTGACGGCAGAGAGTTGCTGGGAGGGGCCATCACTCATCAAACCCCCCCCATGAGAATGACGGTGGGAAGGCACTCAGAGACACTGGCTTTCAACGTCACAACCATCTCAGACCCCCCCATCGTTTTGGGAATGAGCTGGCTGGCGCGCCACGACCCCTCCATAAGTTGGCACCAGAGATGCATCACGTTTGGGTCGGACTTTTGTCTAGAACATTGCATGCAGCGCCAACCAGGGGAGGGGCCTCCAATAGCCACGGTGGCCACCATGCATGTCAAAGGGGGTGAGGCGATACCCAAGCAGTACTGGGACCTGCAGGAGGTCTTCAGCGAAACGGAGTCCGACCACCTACCCCCACACAGGTCTTTCGACTGCCAGATCAACCTGGTGCCAGGGGCAACGATACCCCCAGCCAAGCTGTACGCCATGTCAGATCAGGAACTGGAGGATTTGCGTGCGTTCATAGACAAGAACCTCAAACGGGGGTTCATCAGAGAAAGCAAGGCAGCAGGGGGCAGCCCGGTCTTCTGGGTGGACAAGAAAGACACGCAACAGCGCCGTCTTGTGGTGGATTTTAGACGCCTGAACTCCATGACAGAACCAGTGGCTTTCCCAATGCCCAGAGTGGACGATCTCCTGACAGCGGCACGCAGGGGCAAGATTTTCACCAAGCTAGACCTGAGGGGGGCGTACAATTTGATCAGGATCCGGGAAGGCGATGAGTGGAAAACCACGATGTTCACGCCTCTGGGCTCTTTTGAATATCTGGTGATGCCCTTCGGGTTGCAAGGGGGCTCAGCATGCTTCCAGGCCTTCATGCACCACGTCCTGGGGTCCCTTCTCTTCAAGAACTGCTTGGTCTTCCTGGATGACATCCTTATCTATTCCGCTGACCCAGTGCAACATGTGAAGGATGTCAGGGAGGTGTTGCAACGCCTGAAGGAGAACCACCTGTATGTGAAGCTGGAGAAGTGCAAGTTTCACACCAGGGAAGTGGACTTCCTGGGCTACAAACTGTCAGACAAGGGACTGGCGATGGACAAGGACAAGGTGCAGGCCATCCTGGACTGGCACAGCCCCAGGACGCGCAAAGATGCCCAACGCCTCCTAGGATTCGTCAATTTCTTTCTTTCTTTTTTAAACATACTTTTTATTAATTTTACAAACTGCAAAAAAAAAAACGGTACATACATAAACACCTTTTCCACCTCCTTCCCACCCACCCACATGGATCCTCCGCTGCCACAGAAGTATCCCATGTAGGTGAACAGTCAGAGATGGTCCATTTTATGCTTGGATTTCTGTCCTCCTCCCCCTCCCCTGACCCCAAAGCCCCCCCCTGCCACCAGGGAGCTCCAGCAAACCAGGGCAGTACGCAGGAGGACATCCATCCAACCATCTATTGTCATACCAAAAAAAGAAAAAAATTGAAATAGGAAAAAAGAGAAAAAAGAAAGAGCAAAAAAAGAGAAAAAGAACAGTACAAAACAGAAAATTTTTTCTTACATTCATAATTGTAAAACCATATTTTGTGGGCTTCCCCTCCCCCCCCTTCCCCGGTTTTCATCCCTTTTTTATCATCTTTAACAGTTTCTTACTTTATAAAAATACACCTTTATATCTTATACAACTTATAAATCAATTGTTATCATTTTCACCTAATGTTCAAATCACTGAAAAATCAAACTCCCATTTTATCTTCCCGTGCCTAATTTTTACTCCCTCTATAAGCCTCCATATTTTCACATTTTTCCAAAATCCATTCACTTTTAAAACTATAACTATTCTCAATTTAACCTTACATCCCCGATTACCGGCTCCACCCCCCCAATCCAGCAAATTCCATAATCAGCAGACCAGTTATAAACCTGTTAATCCATCCTTATAATCACAACATCACTTTCCCTTCACCCCACCCCCTGTTTACAGTCTTTTGCCATCCAGGCCACCATACAAGACCCCTGAATTTCTTCTCTTCTCTGCATATTTTTCCCTTCTTCCCTGTGGGTGTTCTGGAGTTCCAATAATACCAATCGTGCCCCCCTCAAATGCAGGGCACTCCATCCAACTTTTTGTAGAGTAAAGTCATCATTTTTTTCGTGGTGTGCTTCATTTTGTGTTGAATCATCACAGTCCTCATCTTCATCTTTTTCTTCCAAATCACAGTCACCATCATTGTCATTCTCACATTCATCTTTTTCAGTTTCAAAAGCTTCATCTTCTAGAAAATCATATTCTGCCATCACCATCTGAAATTGTTGCTGTAACTCTTGCCGTTTTTTCTCCTCTTGACATAGTTCTATTCTTGTTTCCCACATTAAGGTCAAAACAGACCGCTGGAACTCAGGGGAACACTTTTTTGTTGACATAGTTCAATCCTGCCAAGGTCAAAACTTGTCACGTGGGGTGGAATATGATCACAGTTTATTTTCTCGACTCCATTTTAACAAGCTGGCTGCATTCTTCAAGTCTTATTGACAATAAAGTTTGAACTCACATTTCACAAACATTTAAACCAAAAAAGAATTTCCACAAAGTTCAGAAATACAATGAAATAAAAATTGACTTATAAATCCTGATCAACTCACTGGGTTGTCTGGGCTGCCGGCTCCCGAGGAAAAGAAAGGTTTTTCTTAGTCTTTACCTCTTGCTGCAGGGCACTCAAAATCACAGTCTCTCTCCCCTTTCACCCCGCATTTAGGGGAGATTCTCTTTGATGCCTTTGAGGGATCCTTTTAAGTTAAGATCTTCTGTTTACGGCTTCGGGTTTCTGTTTACTGTCTCTTATGTTACCGTGGGGGGGGGTGGCTTCCTCTTTTCCCCCTCTCTCCCAAATCCAAATTGCCTTAATTTAAATTCCAAACAATCCAAATTACTCACAGTCTATTCATTTGCTAATTATTCTTGGAAGAATTGGCCGCCTCCACTTCCCAGACTCGCAGCTTCGCGCTCTCAGAGCAGCAGTGTCAGCCTGTCCGCCGCGGTTCACCTCCTCGCTCTCGGGGGCTTAAACAAAGCCGATCCGGGGAGGAGAGAGCCCGCTTTTGGCGCCGCCAGGCAAAATCCGTCCCCAAAAAGCTCGATTTGGGGCTTTTAAGGAGGTTTTGCTTCGCTGGAGCAATTCCCTCCACCTCTGAAGCGCTGAGGTCCGCTCCGCTGATCGGACCCCCGTCTGAGCAAAGATGGCGCGGTCAACCGGAAGCCAGGATTCGCCAATTTCTACAGGAAATTCATCAAGAACTTCTCGCGGGTTACGGCTCCCATCACGGACTGCCTGAGAGGCAAGCAGAAGTTCAGGTGGACGCCAGAGGCGCAAGCAGCGTTCGAAAGCCTCAAGAGGGTGTTCGCGTCCGACCAGAACCTGTTCCACGTGGTGCAGGATGCGCCCCTATGCGTGGAGACAGACGCTTCAGACCGGGCGTTGGGAGCGATCCTGTTGCAACTGGACGCCAACAGAGAGTGGAGACCTTGTGCCTTCTTCTCCAGGAAGCTGACACAGCCTGAACGCAACTACACGGTGTTTGATAGGGAACTTCTTGCGATCCACGCTGCTTTCCAGCACTGGCGACACTTCCTGGTGGGCGCCAAGCACCCCATCCAGGTGTGCACAGACCACAAGAACCTGGAGTTCTGGAGAACGGCCAGGGTGCTCAACCAGCGACAGATACGGTGGGCAGAGTTCTTCTCGAACTTCAACTTCTCCATCCACTACATCCCGGGGGAGCAGAATGTCAGGGCGGATGCCCTCTCCCGCAAACCAGAGTACATGGAGCAGGAGTTGCCACCAGCGCCCAGGCACATTTTCCCCCCATCAGCATGGTCCTGCGGAGCAGCAGTGGTGAGCGAGGCAGAACTCACAGCACTGACGGCAGCAGATGAGTTTGCCTCCCACATCTTCAGAGAGCTGCGAGGGGGGAGGGAGCAGGCTAAAGACTTTGAGGAAAGGAGGGGTTTGCTTTTTTACAGGGGAGCCCTGTACCTGCCCACCAAACAGCTGAGAGGTAAGGTCCTCAAGCAGATGCACGACAACCCAACGGCGGGTCATTTCGGAAGGGACAAAACCACTCACCTAGTCATGAGACACTTCTGGTGGCCAGGGGTGCGGGAGGATGTTCGGGATTATGTAAGGGGATGTGACACCTGCCAGCGAGCAAAGGTGGTCAGAGCGCCACCAGCAGGTTTGCTGGAGCCATTAGCCACACCGCACAGGCCGTGGGAAGTAGTGTCCATGGACTTCATCACAGACCTGCCGTCGTCCAGGGGCAAGACCGCAGTGTTGGTGGTGGTGGACCTCATGTCCAAAATGTGCCACTTTATACCGTGTGCCAGGGCGGTCTCGGCAGAAGAGACGGCCAAACTGTTTGTTGACCACGTATTCAGACTGCATGGATTGCCTTTAAGAGTTATTTCGGATCGTGGCCGCCAATTTGTTTCCAGGTTCTGGCGGCGGCTAATGAACCTCCTGCAGGTGGAGGTCAGTTTGTCTACGGCTCGGCACCCGCAGACCAATGGACAGGCGGAGCGGGTCAACGCCATTCTGCAGCAGTACCTGAGATGTTACGTCAGCCAGAGGCAAACGGACTGGGTGGATCGCCTGCCACTGGCAGAATTTGCCTACAACAATGCGGTGCACGTCTCCACAGGGGTGTCGCCCTTTAAGGCCAACTACGGGCGCGACCTCAGATCTTTCCCGGAGAGGGAGGGGGAGGAGGAGGAAGAGGGCCCACAGGCAGAGGATTGGGCAGAGGACCTGGAGACGGTGCACCAGCAGCTCAGAGAACACTTGGAGAGGGCCAAGGAGGCGTACAAGAAGGGGGCAGATCGCCACAGGCGACCGGGAGAGGTCATCAGGGTGGGGGACAAGGTTTGGTTATCCTCGGAAGGTCTTCCCACCAGGGGGCGATGCAAGAAGTTAGCACCCAGGAGGCTGGGCCCCTTCACGGTCACGCAACAGGTCAACCCGGTAGCCTTCAGGCTAGCACTGCCTGAGGACATGAGAGTGCACCCAGTGTTTCATAGATCGCTGCTGTCGCCGTACAGAGAAAGTACCAGGTTCAGGGACAGCGATCAGCCTCCAGAGGGAGGGGGGGAGACGGGAGACGCCCGACAGCTCAATGAGGCAACTGAGATTTTAGACTCAAGGAGAGGGGTGAGAGGGCTGGAGTACCTGATAGCATGGGAGGACACTCCGCCGTCCCACAATGAGTGGATACCGGCCACGGAAGTACCTGAGGAATTTTTAGTGGAAGAGTTCCACGCCCTGTTCCCCCACAGGCCCAAGCCCTGGCACATGGAAAGGGAGGGAGAGGGGGAGGGGCGGGAGGAAGGGATCGCAGGCAGCAGCTCTCCATGGAGATGGGAAGCGGAATTTGAGGATACGGAAGAAGAGGTGTGGGTTTCACCGAGGTCGACTACGTCAGAGGCAGGAGAGGACTGGCAGAACATTTTTACTCCCACCAGCTCTGACGCCACTGACTTCTTGGGATTCCCGTCTTCTCAGGGGGAAGGAGAAAGATCGCAGGATTGGGGGAAAATTTTTACACCCACAGGCTCGGATGCCACAGACTTCTTGGGGTTTCACTCGTCCCCAGCAAGCAGAGAGCCCCTAGGGAGGGGGGGAGAGGAGCCTGGGAGGGGGGTGGATGTGAGGGACAAGGGATACAGGGAAGTCCCTCCCATCTTAAGTTCCAGCCCATCCCCAAGCGCTGGAGAGAGTAAGGAGAGCTCTGCCTCCAGCGGAGAGTCAGGAAGTGGTGTCCGAGGCTCAGGCAAGGTTGGGGAGCCCATGCCTCAGGTGGGACAGGAAGTTGGACGCACGGGGGGGAGGCCAATCCCCCCAACTCCCGAATTGCGACGCAAACGTAGGGGGAAGAGGTTGGGTTTGCCAAAGCTTTGGTGCTGGAAGAAAACGCGCCAATCGCCATTCGGAGGTTCTGACACCTCACCTTAAGGATGCATTTTTACCGCTCTGAACACTGTAAATAATCAGCACTTAATAAAAGCCTTAAAAGACCATGCTGGAGTCGTTACTCTAGAGTAGCCATATCAGGCCCTCTGACACAGCCAAAATGGAGTCGATCGTCTAACAGGAAGGAATTTTCCAGCACCCTTTGCTCCCTATCTCCTGTTTGCTTGCGGTTAAGAGAAGTATGGAAACAAAGTATTCTCGAGCCTTCCAGGAGGCAGTGCTGAACTATCTACAAACATGGGAGGACATTTACAAGGAACGGCAACATCCCAATTTATCACCAGTTGAGGCTGAAGTCCAAGTTCAGGACTTAGAGGATAATTTGGATTTGGAGACTGTTGAGTTTGAGACTGTGTGTGAGGAGAAACAATTTGAAGAGAATCTTGAAGAGGACTTGGACTATAAAAAATATGTTTGGGATGAAGCAAAGCATGAATTTCAAAAGGAAGAAAAACAAGCAGAGCAAGAAAATGAGAAGCAAAAGAATGTGAAGATTAATGCAACTGAAGATCCTGGAGGGGTTAAAATGTGGGGTGGTGTTACTGAGGGATGGGAAGGACAGGGGCAGGGGGGGACAAAGGCCTGGAGATGGAACTGGGAAAGGATTGGTGTGGGGTGAAAATCTTAGTTAAAAGGTTTTGTTTTGGCCTTTGAAAGACGGTTTTCGAAATTTTGGCTTGTTAACGGAAATGCTGATCCAATTGGGGGAAAGGATTTAGGGAGAGGGGAGGGAGGATAAAAAAGGGGGGGGAAAGCTGTGATTTCTGGAGGGAATTAGAAGAATGGCTGAGGAAAGAATTTTTAGGTTTAATACTAATTTTTGTGAGTTCAGATAGGTGTCTGGGCAGAGAGCTGCCTATCCTCCTCTCCTACTCTGGGACACCCAGTGGCAGGGGGTGCTCAGAGGGGTGAGGAGGGGGTGGAAAGAAACCCAGACACAATAATGGAACCTTGGAAGTGCTGTGCCCTACGGGTCCCTCTTGTGGCAGAAGGGGGGGCGGTGGGAGGGCAGCATGGAAAAGGAGGAGGATTAAGTTAACATTATAAGAAAAGGATTTTGATTTGGAATAGAAAACCCGCCATAAGTAATTAGAGATTGTTAGGAAAACCAGGAGGAAGAGTATCGAGGAAGTCATAATTATAATGTTAAGATAATAAGAATTGGGAAGTTACATTTCTTCCCTATTGATGTTGTGTTTGTATTTGTTTAAGTATGTTTATGAAAGAGCTGGGGGAAACCAATCCTCAGAGCTCCTCCATTCCTGTCCTTTCAGTGGCAGGGGGGGGGATGTGGGGGGAGGAGGGAGGGGGGAGGCCAAACCCAACTTATAATGGACCCCTTTGAATTCTTAACGCACACGGGTGCTACCGGTGGCAGAGGTGGACCGGTGGGTGGAGGGAAAACGAAGGGACAGTGTTATATTGTATGTTATATTATATGTATTGTTTGTCTTGTTTGTATAAAATTAATAAAAATTATTATATAAAAAAAGAGAGTCAATCAATCTGAAGCTCAATCCAGATAAGAGAGAATCACAGTTTGGGGGTGGTTCCTTAGGCCAGCGAAAGCCTAACTAATGTTGCCCTTGCTCTGGTAACCTATAGGTTAGATTGCAAGGCAAGAAACCTTCTCTTCAACCAGGCCTTTGGCTGGTTGACCTCCAGTGCCCTTTCAAATGTGTTGCAGAAGGGGAGATTGTTGGTTTGTTGTTGTTCTTCATTTTATTATGCAGGTTGTGGTTTCAACATTGCAGGTCCATGTGGTGAAGAACCCTGAGATCTATGGGCTTATACCTGAAGGAGCCTCCATCGTTCAGCCTGGACACTGAGTTCCAACTCTGAGAGCCTTCTGGAGGTTCCCTCACTGCATGTCAGGCAGCTGCTGGCAACTCCGGGCTGGTTACCCAAGAATGTACAAAGACAAGGGAATGTGTCTTACCATCCCCTTTTTACTGCCCTCTGTGGCCTCCCTCAAACTCCTGTTGTAACTCTAAACTGTCTTCCTCTTCTTACTCCTCCCTGGAAGGATCAGGCTGGAGAGGCAATCTCCACCATTCCTCCTCTGCCCAGTCCCTGACACTGCGAGAAGTGAGGTTACAGGGAAGCAGGCAGAGGGCCTTCTCGGTAGTGGCTCCTTCTCTGTGGAATGCCCTTCCTTCAGGTGCCAAGGAGATGAATAACAATATAACCTTTAGAAGACATCTGAAGGCAGCCCAGGATCGGGAAGCCTTCTAGTATGTGATGTTTTATTATGTTTTTATATATACTGGAAGCCACCAAGAGTGGCTGGGGCAACCCAATCAGTTGGGCGGATAATAATAATAATAATAATAATAATAATAATAAATGAAGGGTGGTATACAACTTAAAAAAATAATAATATCAAAAATAATCTGGTTGGCCCTTGTGAGAACAAGATGCTGGACTAAATGTGTCATGGGCCAGATCCAGCAAGTTCTCCTTTATGTTCTTATGTATTACTGTGTTTAGACTTAGATTTTTGGGTAAACCAGTTCAAGCACAGATTGTGAAAAATGCTGTATATAAATAGACAATGACAAGAAAGGGGTGAAAACACTGAGTATGAAAAAGATAAGAATTGGGACACACAAGGGATTTCCTTGGCCGGTTTTCTTCCAACAAATGCCTGCATTTTCTAATAATGCAACAATTAAAGGCATCAATGTTGCAAGTTGACTCTTATTTGCTCCTCCGAATCAAGTGGTCTTTGCTGTTCAAGTCGGGTGAGAAGCCCACTATGATATCTTGGAGGAGCAGAATTTGAGTTCTTGCTCACATGCATTCTATTCCTCCCTCTGAGGCATTATGTACAAAAGGCCTTTGCAACACACAGTTCTCACTTACTAGGTCAAGTAATCTTTGTCCAAAATAATACCTGGGGTTGGGAAAATATAGTCATTTATAGTTGTAGGAGATTTCACTTCGTTCTGATTGCCTAAGATGCTGGCAGTTTTCATCATTCTGTACTTCACCTGGTGTTAGGGATCAGGAGCATTGGCTGTGGTTGGAGTCACAATTCTTAGTGGTACACTGTACAAAACAGTAAGGTGAGATTCACTGGATAGTATTCAGGGGCTAACCCAGGCATCCCCAAACTGCGGCCCTCCAGATGTTTTGAGACTACAACTCCCATGATCCCTAGCTAACAGGACCAGTGGTCGGAGAAGATGGGAATTGTAGTCCAAACCATCTGGAGGGCCGAAGTTTGGGGATGCCTGGGCTAACCTATAGACATTTGCTCCTTTTTCTGGCTCTCAGCCCTAAAACTATGGGGATGGAGGGTTAGGCAAGTCTTCGCTGACTTCGTAAGCTGTGGCAGGTGGGGAGCAGGCAGAAAACACTGGACATGATCCATGCCAATCTCCACGGATCTACTTTGTCAAGGTTAAAGTTGGGGCTCTCGTTTGCCCAACTCTCTGTGTCCATCTTCTTTCTTCCAGATGTGAGTGCAACTCCTGTTCTGTTTAGGAGTACTGAACTATTATTAATGGGAGACGGTTGAAATAGACTAGGAATCATTTTTTAAAAAGCAGATGGTGTCTCCTACCCGTTTGATTTGAAATCATTCCACCTGGACATGAAGCACAGTCATAGCAACAAAATGGCAGCCCCTCCTTCTTTTTCCGGCTGTAGCCTGGCTGGCACCGATCGTTACACAAACCGAGGGGCAGGACCTGCCCAGAAAGAGGGGAGAAGAGGAAGCTCCCTTTTGCATGGTAAAGAACACAGTTTGAATCCAAGAGAAGAGACCATTTGGCAGACCCGTGTTATTCCAGAAAGGTGGTTTATGCATGAATAAATTGTAATATAAATATTGGGAGTGAAGCAGAAGGGAGATTCAATTTTCAACTGTAGAAACATGGTGGATGGAAAGAGGACAGAGAAAGACAACCGATTCTGAAATACAGGGAGTTGGCGGAGAAGGTAAGATAGGAAGCAAATACATTTGGGCTGCCATATGTATCTTGAAGAGGGGGGGGGGGGAAGGACAGCCTGAGCCTTTGCCAGGCCAGGCCAGGGAAAGAGGTGCACGGCTGTGGGCATGTAGGGCCCCTGCCAGCGCACCCGAGTGCCTCTTTCTACAGCTTGGGCTAGAAGTAAGAGGCTGAGGTGTGCAGAGGAGGCCACACCCACACCTCAGCCTGTGCCCAAGCCCCTCCCCCCCAAAACCCCCTATCCCCGGACATTTCCTTTTAAATATAAAAATCTCCAAGGATGGGCATGTTGCCCTCTGCAAAGAAAAGGACATGTCCTGGATTACCCAGACGTATGGCAACCCTAAAATACATTAGGCTCAGAGAAACACTGCAAGACCAGAACTCTTCCCCAAACTGCAAACTCAAGCACCTTCTCTTATCCTCCCAGAGTGATTGCCGTCTCTCAAAGATCTCCACAAAAAGTTGAAGTGTTGCCATTTCTCAGTGCAGGGCCTTTTAGCTTTGGGTCCTTAGGTAAAATAGTTGATGGGGATGCTCCAAGCATTTGGGGAAATGAAAGGTGGAGCTACAATCTGAGTATCTAGACACAGGAATGTAGGAGTTTGCCCTAAGAATTTAAGAGCCCTGCTGGATCAATCAATCAATGGACCCTGTATTCCAGCATCCTGTTCTCAAAGTGGCCGCCCAGATGCCTCTGGGAAACCCACAAGCAGGACCTGAGCACAAAGGCACTGTTCTTTCTACACAGTTCCCAGCAACTAGTATTCAGAAGCACTGCTGCCTCCAGCCATAGCTTTTTCTGTCTAAAACACAGTTTCCATGTGTGGGCAGTATAAGGTTTGCTTGCTTGAAATTAAACACAAAGAGAATGTTTTGTTTCAGGAAAAGAAGCGTGTGAGAATGAAAGCGGAATGGAAACAGCAGCTCCTATAGGAAATAAGGGAAAGGAGATTGTCTATCCTTGTTGTAAGCCTCTTTGATGAAGAAAATAATCACAAGGCTTAATATGAAGTGAGACAGCACCCCCTTATGGCTTAGTGAAGAAATGATAACAGATATTGCTGGGGGGACGGAACCCAGTAGCAATATATTGGATACTAGTGCCATTCAGCCCGTTTAATAAACGGGCGCTAGAACATTCGGCCTTTTTCGGTGGCAGCGGCGCGTGGGGGGCTTTTATTCCTTGTCTAACCCTAACCCTCCCCCCATCCCTTTGATCCTTAATTTATCCCTAATTTTCTCCCCCCCCCCCCGGTTCCCAAACCCCAAGCCAAAGTCCCCCCCCTTTTTTTACCTTTACAGCCCGGGCTCGGCTGGGGGGTGCGGGGGGTATTTCTTCCTTTACCCCCTCCGAAGCTTGTGTTTGGAGTGCGGATCCCTCCCCACCCTGTTTTCGCGCGCTTTTTGCGCCTGCCGTTTGGTTCCTAATTTCCCCCCGTCAATAGCGCTGCTGCTGCCAGGGCCCAGTGGCCTAATTCTGGCTCCTGGACGGCCCGGGCGGCTGCTCCGGGGTGTACGCCCAGTTTTTCGGGGGGTGGGGGTGGCTCCCACTACTTTTGTTGGCCTCCGCGGCTGTTTTTCAGTCGCCTGCTGCATCCGGGAGGGAGCTTTGCCGTCCGGGGGGCTTGCGCCCACCCCGGCACTTTCTGAGGGTCCCACAGTTGGCGCTGAGCATTCGGTGGCCTCCCCGCGCCTTTCCTGGCCGTTCCGGCCCAGCGGGGGTCTCCCGGTTGCTTGCGCTGTTTGGGCCTCAATTTCGGGCCTGTTAGTGAGGAGAAGCCGGGGCCTCGATTTTTTGATTTTTTGGCCTCGATTTTTTGATATGAAAAGAACATTTCGTACAAAGATTACCATAATAAAGGACAAAAGTGGAAAGGACCTGTGAGGGACAAGGGATACAGGGAAGTCCCTCCCATCTTAAGTTCCAGCCCATCCCCAAGTGCTAGAGAGAGTAGGGAGAGCTCTGCCTCCAGCGGAGAGTCAGGAAGTGGTGTCCGAGGCTCAGGCAAGGTTGCGGAGCCCATGCCCCAGGTGGGACAGGAAGTTGGGTGCACGGGGGGAAGGCCAATCCCCCCAACTCCCGAATTGCGACGCAAACGTAGGGGGAAGAGGTTGGGTCTACCAAAGCTTCTATGCTGGAAGAAAACACGCCAATCGCCATTCGGAGGTTCTGACACCTCACCTTAAGGATGTATATTAACCGCTCTGAACACTGTAAATAATCAGCACTTAATAAAAGCCTAAAAAGACCATGCTGGAGTCGTTACTCTAGAGTAGCCACATCAGGCCCTCTGACAGCAACCTCCGAATCTTTTTTTGGCTACTTTGGAGTGCCGCGATGAGCGCGCAAGAGGCTGAGCGTTGGAGGCGGGAGGCTGAAGCGGCGAAGCAGGAGATACTGAACCTGACAGCCCAGGCCCAGCAGCAATTGCATGCCGCTCAGGAGGAAGCGCGCGGGGCGCAGGAGGAGCTGAACAAGCTGGTGGACCAGGTGAGGACAAAAGAGGAGACTGAGAAACAGCTAAGGGTGATGGTATTGGACCTGCAGAAAAAGTTGGAAGAGGAGAAAGCCGCTAGAGGTGGGGGGGCGCCCCAGCCGCAGCTAGTCCAAGTGAGAAGGGGACAGAGCCTAGTCACCAAGTTTAGCGGCGACCCTAGGGAGTACCTAGGATTTGAGACAGAAATAAATTATGCGCTGGAATTGCATGCAGCAGAATTCCCAGATGACGCGCACAGAGTCTCCTTTGTCATAGAACATTTGACGGGGGCCGCCCGAGAATGGGTAAGACCGCTCATCGCGCAAAAAAATGATTGCATGAAGAACGCAAAACTATTTTTAGAAGCTTTAAAAATTATGTACGCGAGCGACTCTGAAATGGAAGCCACAAAAGAGGAGCTTCATAACTTAACACAAGGAAAATCGACAGTTAGAGACTACTGGGCGAGATTCACCATGCTGGTGCACAAACTGGGGTGGGATCTGCACAGTGAGCCAGTGAAATCAGCCTTCTACCTGGGTTTGCACTCAGACGTTAAGGATGAGCTGGCGAGAGGTCCTAAACCGCGGACTATGGATGAGTTAAGCAAAGCTGCGCTAGCGGTGGGGGTGAGACAGGAATCCAGATGGAATGACAAACAAACGACGCGCGCAGCAAAACCTTGGTTCCCACGCTCCCAGGACAGACCACATCACCGAACCCCACCCCAGGGCCCACCCCCAGCCCCGCCCAGACCAAGCCCAGAGCCGGAACCGATGGAGATCGGAGGAGCGCGCGCGCGCGGGCTTTTCAAACCCCGGCACCACAGAAACGCAAGGAGGGGAGGGGAGGAAACTGCTTTTTATGCCACTCCCCCAGTCACCTCGTCAGGAATTGTCCGCATCGCCGGGAATGGCAGGGAAGGGCGGGAACTGTTATGCCCGCCCCCACAGACTCAACGCAACAGCAGGGAAACGAGACTGCCTGGCTGCAGGAGACAAGGGGCAGCAGCCAGGCGCAATCGACGGAAACCAGCCCCCTCCCTCCCTCCCTTCCACAGAGGGGCAGCGCCAGCCCACACACCCCAGAGCAGGGGTGGTTCTAGAAGTGACTCTGACACTCCCTAATGGGTACCCACTGACGGTTTTAGCGTTAATCGATTCGGGGGCGTCGGCCAATTTTTTTTCAAGAAATTTTGCGGAAGCACACCAGATCCAACTGCTGCAGCTGGACTTTCCCCTGCACGTCTCCACCATTGACGGCAGGGAGTTGCTGGGAGTGGCCATCACCCACCAGCCCCGCCCCCCCCATGAGAATGACAGTGGGAAGGCACTCAGAGACACTGGCTTTCAACATCACCACCATCTCAGACCCCCCCCATAGTGCTAGGAATGAGCTGGCTAGCACGCCACGACCCATCCATAAGCTGGCACCAGAGATGCATTATGTTTGGATCGGACTTTTGTCTGGAACATTGCATGCAGCGCCAGCCAGGGGAGGGGCCACCGATAGCCACGGTGGCCACCATGCACGTTAAGGGGGGAGAGGCAATTCCCAAACAGTACTGGGACCTGCAGGAGGTCTTTAGCGAAGCGGAATCCGACCACCTGCCACCCCACAGGTCTTTTGATTGTCAGATAAACCTGATACCCGGGGCAACGCTACCCCCAGCCAAGCTGTACTCCATGTCAGACCGGGAACTGGAGGATCTGAGGGAGTTCATTGACAAGAACCTCAAGCGGGGGTTCATCAGAGAAAGCAAGGCAGCAGGGGGCAGCCCGGTATTCTGGGTGGACAAGAAAGACACGCAACAGCGCCGTCTTGTGGTGGATTTTAGACGCCTGAACTCCATGACAGAACCAGTGGCTTTCCCAATGCCCAGAGTGGACGATCTGTTGACAGCAGCGCGCAGGGGCAAGATCTTCACAAAGCTCGACCTGAGGGGGGCATACAACTTGATCAGGATCCGGGAAGGCGATGAGTGGAAGACCACGATGTTCACGCCACTGGGCTCTTTTGAATATCTGGTGATGCCCTTTGGTTTGCAAGGGGGGTCAGCATGCTTCCAGGCCTTCATGCACCACGTCCTGGGGTCCCTCCTCTTCAAGAACTGCTTGGTCTTCCTGGATGACATCCTTATTTACTCCAATGACCCAGTGCAGCATGTGAAGGATGTCAGGGAGGTGTTGCAGCGCCTGAAGGAGCACCACCTGTATGTGAAGCTGGAGAAGTGCAAGTTTCACACCAAAGAGGTGGACTTCCTGGGCTACAAGCTGTCAGACAAGGGGCTAGCGATGGACAAGGACAAGGTGCAGACCATCCTGGACTGGCACAGCCCAAGGACGCGCAAAGATGCCCAACGCCTACTAGGCTTCGCCAACTTCTACAGGAAATTCATCAAGAACTTCTCTCGTGTTACGGCTCCCATCACTGACTGCCTGAGAGGCAAGCAGAAGTTCAGGTGGACACCGGAGGCGCAAGCAGCGTTCGAAAGCCTAAAAAAGGTGTTCGCCTCCGACCAGAACCTGTTCCATGTGGTACAGCACGCGCCACTGCGCATCAAAACAGACGCTTCAGACCGCGCGGTGGGGGCCATTTTACTGCAACTGGATGCCAACAGAGAGTGGAGACCCTGTGCCTTTTTCTCCAGAAAACTGACCCAGCCAGAACGCAACTACACGGTGTTTGATAAGGAGCTTCTCGCGATCCATTCTGCGTTCCGGCACTGGAGACACTTCCTGGTGGGCGCCAAGCACCCCATCCAGGTGTGCACGGACCACAAGAACCTGGAGTTCTGGAGAACAGCCAGGGTGCTCAACCAGCGGCAGATAAGGTGGGCAGAGTTCTTCTCACACTTCAACTTCTCCATCCACTACATACCGGGGGAGCAGAACGTCAGGGCGGATGCCCTCTCCCGTAAGCCAGAGTGCATGGAGGAGTTACCACCGGCGCCCCGACACGTGTTTCCCCCGTCGGCATGGTCCTGCGGAGCAGCAGTGGTGAGCGAGGCATAACTCACAGCACTGACGGCAGCAGATGAGTTTGCCACCCACATCTTCCAAGACCTGCGAGGGGGGAGGGAGCAGGCACGAGACTTTGAGGAAAGGAGGGGGTTGCTTTTTTACAGGGGAGCCCTGTACCTACCCACCACACAACTCAGAGGTAAGGTCCTCAAGCAGATGCACGACAACCCAACAGCAGGGCACTTTGGAAGGGACAAGACCACCCACTTAGTCATGAGACACTTCTGGTGGCCAGGGGTGCGGGAGGATGTCAGAGACTATGTAACGGGCTGTGACACCTGCCAGAGAGCAAAGGTAGTCAGGGCAGCACCAGCAGGGTTGCTGGAGCCATTAGCCACACCGCACAGGCCGTGGGAAGTAGTGTCCATGGACTTCATCACAGACCTGCCTTCTTCCAGGGGCAAGACGGCTTCTTCTGGCGGCGGCTAATGAACCTCCTGCAGGTGGAGGTCAGCTTGTCGACTGCCCGGCACCCGCAGACCAATGGACAGGCGGAGAGGGTCAACGCCATTTTGCAGCAGTACCTGAGATGCTACGTCAGCCAGAGGCAAACGGACTGGGTGGATCGCCTGCCACTGGCAGAATTTGCCTACAACAATGCGGTGCACGTCTCCACAGGGGTGTCGCCATTTAAGGCCAACTACGGGCGCGACCTCAGATCTTTCCCAGAGAGGGAGGGGGAGGAGGAGGAGGAGGGCCCGCAGGCAGAGGACTGGGCGGAGGAACTGGAGACGGTGCACCAACAACTCCGGGAGCACTTGGAGAGGGCCAAGGAAGCGTACAAAAAGGGGGCAGATCGTCACAGGCGACCGGGGGAGGTCATCAGGGTGGGGGACAGGGTTTGGTTGTCCTCTGAAGGCCTTCCCACCAGAGGGCGATGCAAGAAATTGGCGCCTAGGGGGCTGGGCCCCTTCACGGTCACGCAGCAGGTCAATCCAGTAGCCTTCAGGCTGGCACTGCCGGAGGACATGAGGGTGCACCCAGTGTTTCATAGATCACTGCTGTCGCCGTACAGAGAAAGTACCAGGTTCAGGGACAGCGATCAGCCTCCAGAGGGAAGGGGGGAAAGGGGAGACACCCAACAACTCAATGAGGCAACTGAGATTTTAGATTCAAGGAGAGGGGTGAGAGGGCTGGAGTACCTCATGGCATGGGAGGACACTCCGCCGTCCCACAATGAGTGGATACCTGCCACGGAAGTACAAGAGGAATTTTTAGTGGAAGAGTTCCACGCCCTTTTCCCCCACAGGCCCAAGCCCTGGCACCAAGGGCGTACCCACCATGGGGCAGGTTAGGGCAGCTGCCCTACTCTAGAAGCCAGCTGCCCCCCCCAAGCTAAAAAGAAAGAAGAAATCTCAATCAATGCAAAAAGCGGGGCGCGCGCTGTTTTTCCCCCACTGTAAAAAGAAAAAAGAGCTCAGCAGAGGCCAGTGGGGAGGAGTTGCGTGCCCGCCCCCTCCCCTGGGGGGATCCCGTCGCGTGATCGCCAGCCAGCCAATCGGGTGGCTGGGGGCGTGGCCGGGGGCCGGGCTCGTTCAAACCAGTGTGCGAGCTGAGAGGCACTTTCTCGGCTGGTGCTGCTGTTGCTCCTTCCGTTCCGGCGAGGGAGAGGAGGGGAGAGAGTGCAACACCCTCCTGCTGGAGCTCGCCCGGGCTGCCTCCCCACAGCCTTCGCTCGTTCAGCTCAAGGAGGGGGGAATGGAGAACCAGAATTGGAAGAGCTGGGGTGTGGATTAAAACACTGTAAAACACCACACTCACTCTTATGTTCCCCTCAGGGATCGTGGTGGGATGGAGAGGGGGAAGAGAGAGAGAGAGAGAGAGAGAGAGAGAGAGAGAGAGAGAGAGAGAGAGAGAGAGAGAGAGAGAGAGAGAGAGAGAGAGAGAGAGAGAACGTGAGGCTGGCTGCTGAAGGATTGAAGTCTCTCTCTCTCTCTCTCTCTCTCTCTCTCTCTCTCTCAAAGAGAGGAGGCTGGACAGGGCGAACCTTCCAAAGCTCCTGTGCCAGTATTTAAGATACAATTTGTTTCCTTGTTTCAGGTAGCAAATGGTCGGCACCACAGCTTTTACTCTTGTCCTTGGGGAGGGGGGATCTTTATCAGTTTAATGAAACCTCCAGCGATAATGAGGTGTGAAAGGAGTTCCGTTTTAACTGGGTGGTTTTGCATAAGGAGGCTTGGAAGGCATGGGAATGCAATGGTGTTATATCTTTCCCAATTGTCCTCCCTCCTTTGTGTCTTTTATCATCCAAGCTGTTTGGGCAGCCACTGTGTGATGTGATCTTAAAAGATGTGTGTTAGAAAGGGTGGGCATGGATGTCTCAGTTTTCTCTTTCAGCCTTAAAGGGCCAGCACCCCTTTATTGCTATAAAGCAGGCATGTCCAACAGGTAGATCATGATCTACTAATAGATCACTGGACGTCTGTGGTAGATCACTGGCTCCCCCCAAAGAAGCTCAGCAACTTTGGCTCCCCTAAAAAAAGCTCTACATCTTTGCCCTGAAGCCCCCAAAACAGGGCTTTCCTTCCTAAAAAGAACTAAACTTTGACCTGAACCCCCTTAAACATGGATGGCTTTCCTTCCTAAAAAAAAGCTCAACAACCTCAACCTGAACCCCCCAAAAGGGGGTAGATCAATCACTGCCAGTTTTTAACTCTGTGAGTAGATCGCAGTCTCTTGGAAGTTGGCCACCCCTGCTATAAAGAGTCTGCATGTAGCTTCATTGAAAGCGATGGTATGTTGGCATTGACAACAGATATTTTTTATGTTGTTATGTATTACGGTTTTTAGTTTCTTTACTGTCTCACCAATAGAAAAACCTGGGTGGTCACTGTTAGGGAATTTTATAGGGGGGGCACCCAAACGAGGCTTCATTTGGGAATCAAGATTGGCACAAATGCCCTCAAGGGGACCCCATTTGATCCTACAACACCACTCTAGTATCGCACCAACACGAACCCCCTCAAGATCAAGCCCTGTGTAATAAAGGCTCCCTTTCCTACCCTTTCTCTGTTGCTTGAGACTCTATGTAACCATATTTCTTTATGAATGAATACCGTGTATCTTTATTTCTAAATGAAACCCCCCTTTGCTACTCTGGCCAAGGGCTCTCAGGGATGCAGGGAACAGCCATAATCCTTTAAGCAAGAGGTCAGGTAGCCAGGGTGGTGCTCCTCTGCATATCCATAATCCATTCAAGTACCATCTCCTGCCATTCCCAACCCTCCGAAGCCAGAGGCAATACTCACACCTGGACCCATTGTCCCCCCCCCCCCCCGGCCAGGTACTCAAGGATCCCCTCCCAGATACTTACTGGTACTTGCTTAACAATGTCCTGGGACATCGTGCATTGTTACCTTATGTTAATCCTGTTTACCTCCTGTTTACCTGTATGCTAATGCCCCTTGCACCTTCCCCTTTTCTGACATTTTACCCTGTCACAAGTGATGTATGTATGATGCTTTCGGTGTACATTATGGGATGGTGGTGGGAACTTTTATAAGTTATTGCAGCCCTGTTCATGGTGTTCAGTCTGGCATTGAACCTGCTGCGCAGTAATAAACCTTGCTGTTTGCTCTGGATCGTGGCTGGACTCCTTCCTTTTATACTCTGCAACGACCACAGGCCCTTGCCTGATGAGCTGGGTGGCTGAGCATTCTCGCACCCAGAATTTTGCCGATTGGGTTGCATTTCGCAGGGCAGAAGAGTCCGGACCTTGGTGTATTCAGCTTGCTAGGCTTACAGGAATCCGGACGTATGAAAGGGGTCGGTCTCGCTGTGGGCAGGATTCCTGCATTACCGGGGGTTGGACTAGATGACCCTGGGGGTCCCTTTCAGGCCAGCTCTACAGGATTTCTGTGAGGGGTTCAAGTGAAAGGAGCGGCTGTAGTTTCTGTGCTTCAGGCTGCTATCCTATACAGGCTTACCTAGGCATAGATTGATTTCTTAAGATGGTTGTGTGAAAATTATTATGGACAAAGTATAATTATGTAGCGCCTGTATTGTAGGATCAGCTTATAAATATGTGTAAATAAGCAATACATCATAAAGACACCACTATCTCCACTGTGGAAATATGAACCCTGGGTAAGTGCCTGGGCCCCTGGAATCTCACTGTTGTGGATATTGGGGTGGCATGGAACAATATTAAAACTTGCAGTTTGCCCCCCTCCTCCATTCCCTCAATACTTTCAATATAATCATAGAATCACAGTACTCCAGGAGAGGTCTGACCAGGGCAGAATACAGTGGTACTATTACTTCCCTTGATCTAGATGCTATACTCCTATTGATGCAGCCCAGAATGGGATAAGGCAAAAGATGGGATAAGGCAAAAGCAGGCAAACTTTAATTTATTTCTGTACAGCAGGCTTTGCTAAGCTGATTCCCCTCCGTGTGCTTTGGACTACAACTCCCATCTGCCTCTGGCAGCGCAGTTGTGGTCCAAAGCACGTGGAAGGTGCCAGGCTGGCAAAGGATGCTGTTCATTCATAATATGAGTGCCCATGTGCGTAGTATGGGATATGCCTTGTCCTTGCTCTTGCGTAACCACAGCTGGTCCTCAGCAGGCTCATTGAGAATGTCCCTTTTTATAGCTGCTTGTCCTGACCTTTCTCTGATCCTCCTTATTATTTCCCTGGATTTCCCCCCTTTTGGTGTTATTAGACTGGAGTCAGTTTCACCTGGGCTCTGTAGCCCTGCCCACGTCCCCACTTTGCGGCACCTCCCCTCCTGTGCCTTGGCCCCGCCCCTTGCCCCTCCCCTCCCATGCCTTGGGCCCACCCCTTGCCCCCCCCCTAGTTTTGATCCTGGGTACGCCCCTGCCTGGCACATGGAAAGGGAGGGAGAGGGGGAAGGGCGGGAGGAAGGGATCGCAGGCAGCAGCTCTCCATGGAGATGGGAAGCGGAATTTGAGGATACGGAAGAAGAGGTGTGGGTTTCACCGAGGTCGACTACGTCAGAGGCAGGAGAGGACTGGCAGCACATTTTTACTCCCACCAGCTCTGACGCCACAGACTTTTTGGGATTCCCGTCTTCTCAGGGGGAGGGGGAAAGATCGCCGGATTGGGGGGAAATTTTTACACCCACAGGCTCTGACACCACGGACTTCTTGGGTTTTCACTCGTCCCCAGCAAGCGGAGAGCCCCTAGGGAGGGGGGGAGAGGAGCCTGGGAGGGGGGTGGATGTGAGGGACAAGGGATACAGGGAAGTCCCTCCCATCTTAAGTTCCAGCCCATCCCCAAGCGCTGGAGAGAGTAGGGAGAGCTCTGCCTCCAGCGGAGAGTCAGGAAGTGGTGTCCGAGGCTCAGGCAAGGTTGCGGAGCCCATGCCCCAGGTGGGACAGGAAGTTGGGCGCACGGGGGGAAGGCCAATCCCCCCAACTCCCGAATTGCGACGCAAACGTAGGGGGAAGAGGTTGGGTCTACCAAAGCTTCTATGCTGGAAGAAAACGCGCCAATCGCCATTCGGAGGTTCTGACACCTCACCTTAAGGATGTATATTAACCGCTCTGAACACTGTAAATAATCAGCACTTAATAAAAGCCTAAAAAGACCATGCTGGAGTCGTTACTCTAGAGTAGCCACATCAGGCCCTCTGACAGGACCTAACAGAAGCAGAAGACATCAAGAAGAGGTGGCAAGAATACACAGAGGAATGATATCAAAAACATATGGAGGTCTCATACACCCCAGGTAGTGTGGTTGCTGATCTTGAGCCAGACATCTTGGAGAGTGAAGTCAAATGGGCCTTAGAACTAGCACTGCTAATAACAAGGCCAGTGGAAGTGATGATATTCCAGCTGAACTATTTAAAATTTTAAAAGATGATGCTGTTAAGGTGCTACACCCAATATGCCAGCAAGTTTGGAAAACTCAGCAATGGCCAGAGGATTGGAGAAGATCAGTCTACATCCCAATTCCAAAGAAGGGCAGTGCCAAAGAATGCTGCAACTACCGCACAATTGCGCTCATTTCACACGCTAGCAAGGTTATGCTTAAAATTCCACAAGGCAGGCTTAGGCAGTATGTGGACCGAGAACTCCCAGAAGTGCAAGCTGGATTTCGAAGGGGCAGAGGAACCAGAGACCAAATAGCAAACATGCGCTGGATTATGGAGAAAGCTAGAGCGCTCCAGAAAAACATCTACTTCTGCTTCATTGACTATGCAAAAGCCTTTGACTGTGTCGACCACAGCAAACTATGGCAGGTTCTTAAAGAAATGGGAGTGCCTGATCACCTGGGCGTTCCACAGGGCAGGCGCCACTACCAAGAAGGCCCTCTGCCTGGTTCCCTATAACCTCACTTTTCGCAGTGAGGGAACTGCCAGAAGGCCCTCAGCGCTAGACCTCAGTGTCAGAGCTGAATGGTGGGGGTGGAGATGCTCCTTCAGGTATACAGGGCCGAGGCCGTTTAGGGCTTTAAAGGTCAGCGCCAACATTTTCAATTGTGCCCGGGAATGTACTCAGTTGGAAAGTGGCGGTCTGCTTAAGATGCTCTTACCTGCTGCATCTGGATTCTCGTGCCCTGCTCTTAGATGGCTGGACTGAAAGTGTGTTTCAATATTAGGAGGGGACTTGAGAGAGACACCAGTCCCTTGGGAGCAAATGGCTCCGTTGCGAAAGCAGTAGACTCTCCATCTCTCCAGGGTATGGAGACCCCCAATATGACACCCCACCCTTAGAAGAAGAACCAGGCCCTCCAGCCCTGTGCAAAGCCCAGCCTGTCCCCTTCCCAGCCCTGCTTCTTATTCACCTGCATGGACTTGAAGCCCCTCTGAATCCAGGCTCCCTGTGATATACCCATTTCACAGGCGCCACAACTGAGGCTGGGAAACTTCACCCCTTTTGCTGCGGGGCTGATGCACCATTTCCCAACCTGGGCATGAGTTAGTTCATTGTTATGTACACCCACCCCTTGATTTTACTCATTTCCAGCACTCCTGCGTTAAGAAGTAAAAGGAAATTAAATTGTCCTCTGGATCTTCAGTCTCAGCAAACACTCCTTCCCCAATCTCTGTTTTTAAACCACCAGGAACAGAGTTGCTTTCCTTGGAGGTTTTCCAAACAGAGGCTGGAAGGCCAAATGTCAGGGATTCTTTAGCTAAGATTCCTGCATTGCAAGGGGTGGGACTAGATGTTCTTTGGGGTCCAACCTTGCAGTTGTTTACTATTATTATTTTAAAGCAGATTTTTATTTTTAAAAGATCAGGGTATTTGGACAACACTAAGTAATGATGATGATGATGATGATATTACACAATATCATTATAAGAGTTAACGATTCCAATTCCATATATATTTATCTAATGTCTTGGTGATATTATTATCCAAAAACATATATGTTGATTCTAAACCTATTATAATAATTAATAATTATTTATTACTTATACCCCGCCCGTCTGGCTGGGTTTTGCCGGCCATGTAAAATGTGAAATCCAACACTCGAATTTCTATGTTTGTGCTTAAATGCAAAACTGGAAATGACAGGCTCTTCATGTTCCCCACCAACCACAAGGCTTGCATTCTGTGAGCTTGTGGCAGCCTCTATATTTTGCATTTTGCTTCAAAGAGGAAGGAGCCAATATTATCCCAGTACTCAGTCATCCCCCCCACCTACAGAGGGAATTTCCTGTGCCTCGTTTTTTTCTGAAGGAAAAATTGCTTCAAAAAAGAACCAATCAAATAGGCTGCAAGCATGGGCGTAGCCAGTGGGCAGGGTTGGGCAGCCGCCCCCAAATCAATAAAAATCAATACAAGTACAAAGCAAACTGAGGATCTGCCCCCCCCCCACAAAAAACCAATCATGGCTACGCCCACTGTTGCAGATTATCTGTACATGAGCTTCCAATCCAATAACTGGATTCGCACATTGGTCCTTTCCTAGTTGTGGCACAAAACAGTAGCAACACCTGATGCCAGATGCTCAGGAATTACTTCCACAGAGACGGGCCTTGGCTGGAGCCTGGAGCAGCCAATAGGGAGGAGCCAATAGGGAGCCAAGGCAGGGAGGAGAGAGAGAGGAGAAAACAGTGGGTCAAAAACTCTTCGGAATATAAGATGCTCAGGGGACAAATTGGGCATGAGAATAATAATAATAATAATAATAATAATAATAATAATAATAATAATAATAGCCTCCCTAAACAAGGCTGCCTTCAGATGTCTTCTAAAAATCTGGTAGCTGTTTTTTTCTTTGACATCTGATGGGAGGGCGTTCCACAGGGCGGGCGCTGTTCTGTAGTGGGTCTTCAGTGATTTCAGCTCAGTGCAAATAAGAAGCAGGAGGCGAGGATCTGGTACAACATCTCTTTACTTCAAAGAACAGGTAAGAGCCAGAACACAAGGAATGGGGAAAACTGGGACTTATATAGTAACAGAGACAACAGGCGCCACCACCGAGAAGGCCCTCTGCCTGGTTCCCTGCAACCTGGCTTCTCGCAACGAGGGAACCGCCAGAAGGCCCTCGGTACTGGACCTCAGTGTCCGGGCAGAACGATGAGGGTGGAGATGCTCAATGGGTTTTGTGATGAATACTTTGATGGGAAGTCAGATGGTGGCTGTGACTAAAGCTCTTTCCACATTCCAAGCACTGATAGGGTTTCTCCCCTGTATGAATTCTGTGATGGAAAGTGAGAGATGTGCTGCAACTGAAGCTCTTTCCACATTCGAAGCACTGATAGGGTTTCTCCCCTGTATGAATTCTGTGATGGGAAGTGAGATGGCTAGAGTGACTGAAGCTCTTTCCACATTCCAAGCACTGATAGGGTTTCTCCCCTGTATGAATTCTGTGATGGGAAGTGAGATCAGCGCTCAGACGAAAGCTCTTTCCACATTCGAAGCACTGATAGGGTTTCTCCCCTGTATGAATTCTGTGATGGGAAGTGAGATCACCATTGTTACTGAAGCTCTTTCCACATTCCAAGCACTGATAGGGTTTCTCCCCTGTATGAATTCTGTGATGGGAAGTGAGATCACCATTGTTACTGAAGCTCTTTCCACATTCCAAGCACTGATAGGGTTTCTCCCCTGTATGAATTCTTTGATGGGTCTTGAGATTTGAGGCTTTACTGAAGCTCTTTCCACATTCCAAGCACTGATAGGGTTTCTCCCCTGTATGAATTCTGTGATGGGAAGTGAGATTGGAGCTATGAGTGAAGCTCTTTCCACATTCCAAGCACTGATAGGGTTTCTCCCCTGTATGAATTCTGTGATGGGAAGTGAGATAGGCGCTCAGACGAAAGCTCTTTCCACACTCCAAGCACTGATAGGGTTTCTCCCCTGTATGAATTCTTTGATGGGAAGTGAGATTCTTCTTGAAACTGAAGCTCTTTCCACATTCTCTGCACTGATACAATTTCTCCCTCCTCTGTGTTCTTTCGTGTGAAGTGAGACTATTCCTCTGAAGGAACCTCTTTCTCTGATGAGAAGAGGACTGGGAGTTCTGACGGATGTTCTCTCCACACTCTGAATATTTATTTGGCTTCTCCTCTATGTGGATTCTGTTGTGGTCCCCCTTGTTCTTCCCTTCCAATTCATCACCATCTGCAATGAAGAGAGAAGCTAATTAGAACCTCAGGAAGAAATGGAGCTCCAGGTTATTGAACAAAGTTAATGAATGCCTGTGATAGAGGAAGAACTGAAGAATGTTAGATGTGAGGCCTTACTATAATTAATTCCCACTGCTTTCCCCCCTCCTAGTATGAACTGATGTATTGCTTGGCTTTCATCTGGAAATGGATTTTGTTTGGCTCAATCCTGGAATCCACTCCATCCCCAAGGTCAGTCATCTCTTTAGTCAACCAAATACAGACAAAAACAAAAACAAATCTGATCTTCTACAACTTTTTGTAGTGGAGGTTCATCACATAGAGGTATGTATGAAATTTAAAAATGGATATTATCATCCAACTTTGTCGGTGAAACAAACAGCAACATCTTCACCAACGCACTTCCCAACAGCTGTTGCCTCAATCTGGTTGGACTAAATTTAAATTTATACGCAAATCACTTTTTTCACATTAAACCTGTTCCCTCCCATGTTCAGGAGAAGACCAACTCTGTATTGTTTCATTGTTAACAGAAGAGGACAAATGACTATGACTCACACTTAATCTAAGCACAACGGCCACAAGAGCTCCTGACTAGGCATTCAGCTATGCGATGTTGAATGTTATTTGCTCTCTGCTGTTTCCTCGGGTTTTTTTTGTTTTAGTTTAAAGCAATTCATGAATTTAGAACTCATAACTGACCAGTAATGATGAATCATGTTATAGATATTCCTGCAAATTTATTCTGTTAGTTTTGAGATATACAAATGACACAAGAAGACTCGGTCTACATATTTATATCATTTAGTGGTCCTATGTTGCTTGTTTTTAAAAGCAAATAAAAGGCTATTCCAAAAAGGAAAGAGAAAGGCAACACACAGTGGCCCCATCTACGTTCAATCTGCAAAGCAGGATCAGGTCACTTTAAAGAGTCATGGCTTCTAGTGCTGCGCGATAGATCAGTAAGTTGTCTGACCTTGGTAGGGCATCCAGATCACAGTACTGGTTTTAGACATTTTGAGCTGCGGTGGCCGGGGAGCTGTGATGTATTCCTAGCTCAAATGGCCTGCAGATGACACAAGGTGCTCCCCTTCTCCATCTCCATCCGCCTGCCTGCCTCCCCCCACCCCCAAGATGAGCAAGCCCCAATACCTCTCTGGCTCCATCCCTCCATGCCCCTGGGACTCACCCGATCTCTCGGAGGTCCCTGGGAGGGAACGCTCAGAGGTTGTGGGGAGGGAAGCAGGAGACAACCTCACCAGGTCAACCGTCCACCTTCCCCCTTCCATCCTCGCCAGGTTTGCAGGATCCGTCTCTTTTGTCCTTCCTGAGGAGTCAAGGAGCCAAAACAAGCTGCAGGGTCCTGGGAGAGAGGAAGAAGCAAAGGGAGCCTCAGAGGCAGGGCCGTATTAAGCATATCCGGCGCCGTGGTGCAAAGATCCTTCTGGCGCCCCCCCTTTCCCATAGTTGTCAACCTTTTTAAGGGGGGGGGAACCCCAAGGTTCCCTAGAGTTGTTGACTTTTTAAGGGAGCTGACAACACGCTTACACATTATCTCTGCTTGGGAAAAGAAAACAGGAAACTTTTTTTAAAATTTAATTGAATTTTTTAATATGATTCTTATAAAGGTTGACATAACAACAGTTCATTCCCCGTATCTTTACAGTTTCCCCCAGTCTTTCCCCCTCCCTTCCCACCCTCCCCATAACCGGGCCTTCCTTCTTCATATCTTTTAACCATGTACACAGTCTCTTCCTTTTTGCCTGTATATTCGGGTTGGCTTCTCCCCTTTCTACCCAATTCCTGTAGAATGCCCACTTATTTGTGATTTTTTGACATTTACTTTCCCATCTATCCTCAACTCCTATCTGTGCAAATATTTCTGATTGTACATATTCAAAAACAGAGTTGTTCCATTTTTCCATATTCCATTTAGCTTTTCCTTTCCATCCTAGAGCAATAATTGCCATTCCGGCTAAAATCATGATCTTATACAGCTCTTGCTTGTTACTTTTTACGTTGTAATTACCCAGTATTCCCGAAAACAGCAAGTCCCTATTAATTTCTATGTTTATTTGGGATAATCCAGAAATTACCTTTATTATCTTTTGCCAATATTCCTTAACCAAATTGCATTATTAATGAATTTTTAAAAGAAATTAAAAAAGAAGATGGGCTGCAATCCTATGCAGCCCTTGCACCCAACCTGCACCTAAAAATCTGCACAAACTTGCAGCAGAGAATTGCAGAGTAGGAATATGGGGGAGGGCAGGCATGGGCATAGCCAGGATTTATGTTAGGGGGCAGAATCTCAGTTAATTAAGGATTTAATTGGACTCCCTTGGACCCAAGGAAGCCCCGCCCTGCAAAACTGATCACAAGATGCAGCTGCGCACACCATGGCCATTAACTGGGGGAGGGGCCTCAAATATTTTATGGGGGGCACCAAAGGGACCTCGGCCCTCGGAGTTGCCTCTTATGCAGTCAGTCATGGCTGGCTGGCAGACCTGTTGACTGTGTTCCTTAAGTTATAGGCACGCCTGCCAAGACCCCAAAGTGTCTCCTGTTAAGGTGCCCTGGGGTTATGCCAATCTGTGAGGAAGAGAAGCAGAATCTATTGCTCTCCCTCCCCCTTTTTGGCTGGGTTTCTACGTCCTTCATCCTTCTGGCAGGCAGAAATCCAGCAGGCGGGGAAGAATTCCTTTCAATATTGTTGCTGGAATGTTTGCAGTGACTGAGAGCTTCCATTGGGCCATGGCAATGGATTGCTTGGAAGTGATTTCTGCACCAGGTCAAGGAATTTGTAGCCCCCCCCATTACACCTGCATTTTGTGGCCTAAAGCACAGGAACGAAGCAGCAAAAGGTACTTTATGACCTCCAGGCAAGGACGGAGCGAGCCAAGGAGCGCCCCCCTTCCTTCCCCGGCTTGTTTGGGCCTCCTTGATCCCTCCGTGTTACACCGAATGACACTTCCCTCATCCCTGCCTTTTTCTCCCCTTTTCCGCCCCTTTCGCCCAAACTCCTCAGGTGACGCCTGCAATTTCTCCCCTTTGCTGCTGCGTCTCCTTTGCCCTCCGCCATGACTCTCCGCTCCCAGACTTGGGGGTCTCTCCCCCCCCCATGCATGATCTGAACAGGGACCCCCATGCACCCCCCTTCTCCCCATTGAACCTTCAGGGGGAAGAGAGAGGAGGAGACCCAAACTCTCCCCTACCACAGTTTCCAGTAACTAGCATTCAGAAGCATTACTGACACTGATCATGGAGGCAGTAAACAGCCATAATGGCTAGTAGCCATTGAAAGCCTTCTCCTCCACCAAGGGGTCTAATCCTCTCTGAAAACCACCCAAGTTGGCAGCCATCCCTGCCCCCTTCCATAGTTTAACAATGTGCTGTGTGAAGAAAGACTTTATATTATCCGCCCTGAATCTTCCGACGTTCAGTTTCATTGGACGTCCACGAATTCTAGTGTCATGAGAGAGGGAGAGGAAACTTCTCTCTCTTTACTTTCTCCCACAGCACGCATAATTTTATGAACTTCTATCATGTGTCACTTGCTACTTGCCTTTTCTTTAGACCAGGCACCCCCAAACTGCGGCCCTCCAGATGTTTGGGCCTACAACTCCCATGATTCCTAGCTAACAGGACCAGTGGTCAGGGATGATGGGAATTGTAGTCCAAAACATCTGGAGGGCCAAAGTTTGGGGATGCCTGCTCTAGACCAAGAACTCCCAAATGCAGCAGCCTTTCCTTAGAAAGGAGTCGCCGTTGATCATTTTAGTTGCTCTTTTCTGAACCTTTAGAACTTTACAACACACTTTTTGAGGTGAGGCGATGGAACTGTACAGATGCAGCTCCAAATGCAGGCTGGTGGCTTGTCTTAAGAGTAGATCAAGCTTGGTGCGACAACGACCCATTTGCCCCAATAGACCAGTCTCCCCTGTATTTTATGTTGTATAGAATATGGGATCCGTGTAATAATAATAATAATAATTTATTATTTATACCCCGCCTATCTGGCTGGGTTTCCCCAGCCACTCTGGGCGGCTTCCAACCGAATATTAAAAACAGTACAGCATCAAACATTAAAAATTTCCCTAAACAGGGCCGCCTTCAGTTGTCTTTTAAAAGTAAAATAATTGCTTATTGCCTTGACATCTGCTGGGAGGGCGTTCCACAGGGCGGGTGCCACTACTGAGAAGGCCCTCTGTCTGGTTCCCTGTAACCTCACTTCTCGCAATGAGGGAACCGCCAGAAGGCCCTCGGTGCTGGATCTCAATGTCCGGGCTGAATGATGGGGGTGGAGACGCTCCTTCAGGTATACAGGACCTGCAATCTGGTGTTTTTAAGATCTGCTTTTTTAGATTGTTATACCTGGAAGATCAAGTGTGTCAGACCAGGACCTGGGAGACCAGGGTTCAAATCTCTACTCAGCCATGAAGGTCTAAATGACCTTGGGCGACCTTGGGCTGGTCACTTTCTCTCAGCCTAACCTACCTCAGAGGGTTGTGGTGAGGATAAAATGAGGAGTAGAGATAGCCACATACAACAGCTTCAGCTCTATGCAGGAAAGAAGGGATATAAATGTAATTTTAAAAATATATCTATGTATGCTGCTGGGGTTTTTGTTGCTTTTTTTTGCTTCTGTTGTGCAGCACCTCAGAAATACTTGTTGGAAAGTGGTTTATAAATCCCTAAGCAAAGGAAGAAACAAAATACTGCACATGGCAATAGATCAAAGAATCCAAGGCTCTAATTTCAACTGTGGGAAGGTGTGAGTTGTTTCCAGATGGCTGATGTGGCAATGGGGCCGGAAGGAGCCGCTTGCTGGAGCAAGGACCGAATTTCCACAGAGAGGAATTTTTGAGCAAGACACCTGCTGAAAGGTCAGAAAGCAGAAGGGAAGGCAAAGGTGCTTGCGGCTGCAATGGATGCCTGGAAAAGTGCAGGCCAAGTGCCTGGGCAGCAGGTCAGGACAGAGAAGGGCAAATGAAACCAGAACTCTTGAGGCTGCAATCAGTGGCAGACGTAACCTGCAAATCTCTTCAATTCAGCAGGACTGAGTAAACCTGTGAAGGATTACAATGTGTGGGGGGGGGGAGGGGGGACAACTGTGGGAAGGTGTGCACCCACTTCATTTTTTATTCGCATACACCTTTTATTCTCACCACAGTCCTCCAAGGTAGGCTAGGCTGAAGGATAGTGATTGGCTCAGCAACGTACAGCCTGCAAACTTTGCATCTGAGTGCGGCTGCGAATCAAGGTCTCCACGGACATAGCCTAGCACTCCAACCACTGAACTGCACTGCCTCTTCTTACATCTCCAGTGAGGCGTAGATTATTTGACAGTGACATTCCCCCCGCAGTGCAGAGATGCAATAATGGAAACAAACACAGCCTCTCAACCCAACAGGGATGGAATACTTTTATAGACTGGGGGCTGCAATCCCGTGATGGGAGGAGCCAGAAGTAAAAGTGGGTGGGGCAAGGCTGGTAAGGGACGTGGCCTTGAGGGCTGCATTCAGCTTCTAGGCCAGAGGTTCCCTACCGCTGTTCTACAACACTCAGGCGTGCCTGTTTAAAAGACACGTCCCTTTCTGCTGAGATGACATTTTCACATCCTTTGATTTTATGATTCCAGGAATCTTTTTTTTTTTATATCAGCAGTGATCAGGAATGGTGACAAAGCAGGCTTGCCTTACAAAACACAAAGCAGGGGGAAGTCCAGGAATGCAGGACCGGATCAATCTTTAGCCTCCAAGGCTATTTGTCAAGTGCACGGTTACATGCCTCTCCTCTTAGTCACCTCTGCACGTCAGGTGATTAAAGTAGTTGATAACACACAAAGCAAAAACTTGCCCATGTGCACATCAGGTCTATGGCTGGCCCCTGAAGATTGCTCTCGATGACAACACATCCAAGAGGAGCATCACAAACCGTTGGAATGTAAACGGACACCACAATTAAGGCGGCTGGGAACAAAGTGTGAAAATAAACGCACATGTCCAAAAGAAACAGCTGTGTCAGAGCTTTCTGATGAGCAGTGAAAAGGTAGCACAGTAATTTTTTCATTAAAGATTTTCTTGAGTTACAAAAATATGTGCAATGTCTCCAGGGCTAGGGCTAGGGTTTTTTGCGCCCTAGGCGAGATCACCCTCTGCCCCCCCCCCCCGCCCAAATAATGTGATTCTCTGTGTTGGCAATAGGTACCAGTATGCTCTCAAGAGACCCAACCTTCAGCAAAGTAGCCTGTCAGTTTTGTTCAGTGTACATGCTGTCAATTGCTGGGGTCCAGGGTGGCGGCGACACAATGTCCTCTGCCATGCTACCTGATAAACTGCAAATATGGTACTCACAGGTACATGATCCACTGAGTCAACCATTCATCCTATTATTTAATGTAAACTGCTTAGCTGCTTGTTTAGAGGAACAAGGGAATTGCCTTATACTAAGTCCATTGGTCAATCTTGTTTAGTATTGTCTACACTGACTGGCAGCAGCTTTCCAGATGGAAGTGAACTAAAGAGTGTCACAAGAGGAAGAAGAGGTTGGGATTTAATGGTCCTGGGGATAAAAGACAGAGGGAGAGAGAGAGAGAGACAGACAGAGACAGACAGACAGAGAGAGAGACATAAAGTGAAAGAGAGGGGGGGGCTTTTTTATTGAAAGAAAAAACAATACAAAACCATATTCACATAATATTCCATTTCAACAAAAAATACCCCCCCCTCCCAATCCCAACCCAATCCCTGCTTATTTAACTTATATGCAGAATTCATCATGCGAAAGGCTGGACTAGATGAATCCCAAGCCGGAATTAAGATTGCCGGAAGAAATATCAACAACCTCAGATATGCAGATGACACAACCTTGATGGCAGAAAGTGAGGAGGAATTAAAGAACCTTTTAATGAGGGTGAAAGAGGAGAGCGCAAAATATGGTCTGAAGCTCAACATCAAAAAAACCAAGATCATGGCCACTGGTCCCATCACCTCCTGGCAAATAGAAGGGGAAGAAATGGAGGCAGTGAGAGATTTTACTTTCTTGGGCTCCTTGATCACTGCAGATGGTGACAGCAGTCCCGAAATTAAAAGACGCCTGCTTCTTGGGAGAAAAGCAATGACAAACCTAGACAGCATCTTAAAAAGCAGAGACATCACCCTGCCGACAAAGGTCCGTATAGTTAAAGCTATGGTTTTCCCAGTAGCGATGTATGGAAGTGAGAGCTGGACCATCAAGAAGGCTGATCGCCAAAGAATTGATGCTTTTGAATTATGGTGCTGGAGGAGACTCTTGAGAGTCCCATGGACTGCAAGAAGATCAAACCTATCCATTCTTAAGGAAATCAGCCCTGAGTGCTCACTGGAAGGACAGATCGCGAAGCTGAGGCTCCAATACTTTGGCCACCTCATGAGAAGAGAAGAATCCTTGGAAAAGACCCTGATGTTGGGAAAGATTGAGGGCACTAGGAGAAGGGGACGACAGAGGACAAGATGGTTGGACAGTGTTCTCGAAGCTACGAACATGAGTTTGACCAAACTGCGGGAGGCAGTGCAAGACAGGAGTGCCTGGCGTGCTCTGGTCCATGGGGTCACGAAGAGTCGGACACGACTAAACGACTAAACAACAACAACAACAACAACAAACCAAGAAGAAGTGGTCATAGCAAATTATTAGATATTAAAATTGTAAAATTGATGAATTTGGGATAGTGATTCTAAATAAGGGGAATATTGGTTCTGAGGTATTGTAATAGATAAAATGGGCGTTTTTCTTTTCCCTTCTCTGTTAAATATTGGGAATATCAGCAGGAAAGATTGATTATACACTGGGACAGCAATTTATTAATTTTCTATATTGCAAAAATAGAACAAGAAAAATGACAACTACAAAGAAAACATCATCTCAGACAACAATCACAGCGTCATTGACAGGAAGAAGACAGTCAACGGCTGAATTGGACCCCAATGCAGACCTTCGGGAGCTAATAGTAAATATGAACAAAACAATCAATGAAAAATTAGACAATATGGGCCTGAAGATAGAGCAGAATTCAAAGATGATCGCAGAGCTGTCGGGTCAAATGAAAGACTTAACAATAAAGAACATGGCAATAGAAAAGACAGTGACAGAACTGGACACTAGAGTGATCAAACATGAAGATTCATTGAAAGAAATGACCAAAAAATTGCAGCAAGAGAACAGAGACTTTAAGAAAACCCAGGAAAGTTCAAGTGCACAGATGAGTGAAATAAAAAAGGCACACGAGGAGATGCTAGACCAAATTGCTGTATCAAAAAGAAATGGTTTTGAGATTCCGGGGCGTTCCCGAGACGCCGGGAGAGAATATAACGGAAAAAATAGTTAAGGAATTAGCTGATGGTCTACATGTGCAGGAGGAAGATCTGTTGCTAGATGTAGATAAGGTGTTCAGAGTAAGACCCGATCCAAAAAAGCAGTTTAAGGGTCCGGGAGATTGCCCGGTTTATTTTAATTCGAGACTTCTGAGAGATAAGATAGCGCAGAAAAGGAGAATGACAATGGAGGGACATAACGTGTTTGTGTACAAAGAAATACCCAAAAGAATTCTGAAAAAGAGGGGAAAGTATAAAGAACTAACTGATGCCCTAAAAATGAAAAACATTAGGTTTAAGTGGCTTTTTCCTGAAGGTCTGACTTTTACAATCAAAGATAGGAAAAAGTTTATCAGGACGGTAGACGAAATGGATAAATGCAGAAGGACTTATAGAAAGGAACTGGGAGGTGAGGGGAACCTGGAAAGGGAAGAAGAACAGGGGGAGGAGGAGGGTAGTATTGCTAGCTGAAGGGAAAGTAAAATTGCTATTTTAATTCTATGAATTTTTGTAGATGATCTTGTAAGGATATCAATAAAATCTGTTGAATATTTCTGTTTTCAATTAGTAAAATGAATTTAAATATAATTTCATGGAATATTAACGGCCTCAACGATAAGAAAAAAAGAAATAAAATAGAGCATATCTTAAAGAAAAAAAGATGGGACGTGATTTGTCTGCAAGAGACGCACATTGCCCCAAAACACGAGCGTGTGCTAATAAACAAGAGATTAGGGGAAGAATTCATTGCGTCTGACAAAGTAAAGAAGAAAGGAATAGTAATGTACATCAATCCCAAGTATGAGACGGAAGTTAAATTCAGGGATGCAGAGGGAAGAATATTGGGGGTGCAAATAGTTAAGAATAACAAAAAACTATTGCTGGTTGGCATTTATGCCCCAAACAATAATCAAGGATCCTTTTTTAAAAAATTAAAAATGATATTATTAGACCATATAAACGATGATTTGGTGTTAATGGGAGATTGGAACGGAGTGGTATCGGTGGAAAAAGACAGATCAAAAGGAAAGAAAAAATCAAGATCGGGCAGACTACCAATTTTTTTTTTTTGAGCTTATAGAGGAATTTGACTTAGTGGACGCGTGGAGGGATAAAAATGATAGGGAGGAACAATTCACGTTTTATTCGGATTCTAATAATCCGAATCCTTCAGTAGAATAGATGCTATATGGGTCTCGAGACAATTAATAACAAAAAGAGCGGAAATAGAAATCATGACAAAATCAATAACCGACCACAACCCTGATGTTGGGAAAGATGGAGGGCACTAGGAGAAGGGGACGACAGAGGACAAGATGGTTGGACAGTGTTCTCGAAGCTACGAACATGAGTTTGACCAAACTGCGGGAGGCAGTGCAAGACAGGAGTGCCTGGCATGCTCAGGTCCATGGGGTCACGAAGAGTCGGACACGACTAAACGACTAAACAGGAAGCTGTGGATCCTTGATTTTTGTGGTGCAGGCTGTACCCCTGGGCATGGTATGTGATTTGAGGGTGAATTTGGGGGGCCTCTATGCAAATAGGTGAAGATTCGCGAGGATCCGTGCTTCAAAACCACGTTTTTGGGCCATGGTGTCGCCAGGAAGCTGTGGGTCCTTGATTTTTGTGGGGCAGGCTGTACCCCTGGGCATGATATGTGATTTGAGGGTGAGTTTTTTGGGGGGCCGTGCAAAAAGGTGAGGATCCGTGAGGATCCGTGCTTCAAAACCACGCTTTTGGGCCATGGTGTCGCCAGGAAGCTGTGGATCCTTGATTTTTGTGGTGCAGGCTGTACCCCTGGGCATGATATGTGATTTGAGGGTGAATTTGGGTGGGGCCATGCAAAAAGGTGAAGATCTGTGAGGATCCGTTCTTCAAAACCACGTTTTTGGGCCATGGTGTCGCCAGGAAGCTGTGGATCCTTGATTTTGGTGGTGCAGGCTGTACCCCTGGGCATGATATGTGATTTGAGGGTGACTTTGGGGGGTCCCCATGCAAATAGGTGAAGATTCGCGAGGATCCGTGCTTCAAAACCACGTTTTTGGGCCATGGTGTCGCCAGGAAGCTGTGGGTCCTTGTTTTTTGTGGTGCAGGCTGTACCCCTGGGCATGATATATGATTTGAGGGTGAATTTGGGGGGGGCATGCAAAAAGGTGAAGATTCTTGAGGATCCGTGAGGATCCGTGCTTCAAAACCACGTTTTTGGGCCATGGTGTCGCCAGGAAGCTGTGGGTCCTTGATTTTTTTTGGGCAGGCTGTACCCCTGGGCATGATATGTGATTTGAGGGTGAGTGCTTTATGCAGCACTGTTATATAAAAAGGGAACAAGCCACAGCCTACCAAAAACAGAGAGAAGCAGTAGGACGAAAAGACTTTGATCAGAAGACTGCACTTATACAGGTTGACTTTTCGGAAAATTACAGCTGTGTGGCACAGGATGAAATTCAAAGTGCCCACTGGAAACAAAACCAAGTAAGCTTGTTTACTTGCTCAATGTGGTATAGTGGGAAGCACCACCCATTGGTTCTTGCTTCTGACAACCTAGATCATTCAAAGGAGACAGTGGTGTGTTACATAGAGTTCATTTTGCAGCAGATTCCCAAAGAAGTTGACATAATTAATGTATGGTCTGATGGACCGAGCTCACAATTTAAGAACAAATATGTTGTGGCTGCAATTGCTGCTCTTGAAAAAAAGCACCACAAGAATAAGGTGGAACTACTTTGCTACATCGCATGGCAAAGGCCCAGTTGATGGCATAGGAGGGACCATTAAGCGTCAAGTTTGGAATGCAGTGAGAGCAAGAAAGCAAATAGTTTCCAATGCCACTCAGTTTGTCACCACAGCAACTAAAGTCTCCAAAGTGAAAGTAGTGGAGATGACACCAGGCCAAATCATTAAACACAAACCTATTTGCTCCATACTTTCTACAAATAGTGATGAGTAACTAAGCAGACCTGTGAAGTCATTGGCGTAATTTCCCCACCTACTATGGTTAATTCAAGTTAATTCTAAACTGTCTCTAATATTCATGTTTAAATAAATATTTGTCAAAATTTCCTAAATGACAAGAAAATAATTATTTACCTTCATAGAATTCCAATGCCCAAAATTATGATTTGAAAAGTAACATGAGTTACCATGTTATGTAACGTGAGTTACCATGAGAAAAGTTATTCAATTAATAACCGTTGAAATTAGAAATGCCAGACCACTATGCTATGAAAGGCAAGGTTTCTGTAATACTCTTACCTAAAAAGTTTTTTTCTAAATTCATCATGGAGGAGGAAAAAGAAAAAACAGTGGGTGCATAAAATTAAGCTGTCCAATTCATGTAACGTGAGTTACCACACAAAAATAATTTTTATTTTTCATATTTTGAAATTAATATAAAAAAGGTAATAAGATTCTATAATAACCAGGTATGTATTATATACATAATTATTTTATTCAAGATTGCTTCTCAATTACTATGTTTAGATATTACTTAATTGTCGCAATCATAAGTCAAATGTAACGTGAGTTACCATGGATTTACCCATATGTGATTTGAGGGTGAATTTGGGGGGCCCCCATGCAAATAGGTGAAGATTCGCGAGGATCCTTGCTTCAAAACCACGTTTTTGGGCCACGGTGTCGCCAGGAAGCTGTGGATCCTTGATTTTTGTGGGGTCAGGGTAAAACGCGGATCCAGATGATTTTAAACGGATCCTCATGAATTCATATGATTTTTTCATTCAAATAAAAAAACAACACCATGATACTGTAGAGTATGTCTTAGTCTGTAGGCAGCACCAAAAAAATCACGCATCCACTGTTTCGTGCGGCCACAATGACACAAAAACATGGTTAAAAACCACGGATCCTCACGGATCCTCATGATTTCTGCATTGGGCCACCGCAAACTCACTGTCAAATCACATATCATGCCCAGGGGCACAGCCTGCACCACAAAAATCAAGGATCCACAGCTTCCTGGCGACACCGTGGCCCAAAAACGTGGTTTTGAAGCACGGATCCTCACGGATCTTCACCTTTTTGCATGCCCCCCCCCAAATTCACCCTCAAATCACATATCATGGCCAGGGGTACAGCCTGCACCACCAAAATCAAGGATCCACAGCTTCCTGGCGACACCGTGGCCCAAAAACATCGTTTTGAAGCACGGATCCTCACGGATCCTCACATTTTTGAATCCCCCCCCAATTCACCATCAAATCACATATCATGCCCAGGGGTACAGCCTGCACCACAAAAATCAAGGATCCACATTTTCCTGGCGACACCGTGGCCCAAAAACGTGGTTTTGAAGCACGGATCCTCACGGATCCTCACGAATCTTCACCTATTTGCATGGGGGCCCCCCAAATTCACCCTCAAATCACATATCATGCCCAGGGGTACAGCTTGCACCACAAAAATCAAGGATCCATAGCTTCCTGGCGACACCGTGGCCCAAAAATGTGGTTTTGAAGCACGGATCCTCACGAATCTTCACCTATTTGCATGGGCCCCCCCAAAAATTTACCCTCAAATCACATATCATGCCCAGGGGTACAGCCTGCACCACCAAAATCAAGGATAAACAGCTTCCTGGCGACACCGTGGCCCAAAAACGTGGTTTTGAAGCACGGATCCTCACGAATCTTCACCATTTTGCATGGCCCCCCCCCAAATTCACCCTAAAATCACATATCATGGCCAGGGATACAGCCTGCACCACCAAAATCAAGGATAAACAGCTTCCTGGCGACACCATGGCCCAAAAACGTGGTTTTGAAGCACGGATCCTCATGAATCTTCACCTTTTTGCATGGGGCCTCCCTGAACTCACCCTCAAATCACACACCATAGCCAGGCGCACAGCCTGCACCACAAAAATCAAGGATCCACAGCTTTCTGGCGACACCAGGGTAAAAAAACACGAACGGCAGAAGATGAAAATATTGACAGATTAAGTACCGTGTTTCTCACATTTTAAGACACTGTCTTAAATTCATTTTACTTAAGAAAAAAAGCCTATGGCTTATTTTTTGGGGTGTCTTATTTTTAAAAAATTACCTCCTCTTCCTGCTGCGGCTTGGCGCCCGGAACTGGCTGCTGCTGCTGCTGCAACTGCACTGCTGGTCGCTTTGTTGGCGCTTCAGCAGGGCACGCTGCTGGGTCCCGCTGGGTCGGGGCTCCAAGTGGTGCATGCTGCGGCTTTTGCCAGGTCCCGCCGCCGGGTTGGAGCTCGGCAAAGCACACACTGCTGCCTTTGCAGGCTCCCGCTCCGTTGGGGCTCGGCAAAGCGCTCGCTGCTGCCTTTGCTAGCTTCCGCTCCGTCGGCTCCCGACCCAGCGGGACCTGGCAAGGGCAGCAGCGCGCGCAGCGCCGCGCCCCAACCCAGCAGGAGCCGGCAAAGACAGCAGCACGCGCTTTGCCGGCTCCCGCTCAGTCGGGGCTCGGCAAAGCGTGTGCTGCTGCTCTTGCCGGGTCCCGCTGGGTCGGGATTTGGCGCGGTGCACACTGCGGGTCACGTAGGGCCCTGCTGGGTCGGGGCTCGGCGCGGGGCGTGCTGCAGCTTCTGCCGGCTCCCGCTGCATCTGAGCTCCACACGGCGCACGTTGCGCATCCGCTTCCGGCAAGGACTGGTATCTTCCTTTTCCTGTTCCTTACGGAAGTGCCATCTGGACCTGCTCCCAGCACAGTATAGCAGCGTTTCTCAACTAGTGTGCCGCGAGACGCTGGCTGGTGTGCCGCGACATGCGGCGACGAGAAGGGCGATTTTGCAGCTGCAAACTCCACCTCCCTGGGCGTCCTATTTCTTCGCCCCTTCTAGTTTCCACAGACCAATCAGCTTTCATTATTTCCATTTTCCCCATGCCTCACGTGACAGGATCATCCCAGAATCCTTTAGCCAAGATGGCAGCCCCCAGCTAATAGTGCCGCACGTGTGTCTCTTTTTTGGAAAATCGAGCGGACTTCAAGTAGCTACTTTTAAAATATTCAATCTCCATCATTCAAAAGGTAGTTTGTTGCTAATTCACGGAGGCATGAAGACCAAATCGTCCTCTCACAAGTCCGAGAACACGCACAGGGTAAGATACGGGACGGCGGGGTCGGGTGGGGTGGATCAGAAACCCGGATCTTTTAAGAACTCGGCAGCGCTGACCCGCCAGAAAGCAATATTTGGCAAGTGTTTCTTACAGTCATAAATTATAATATAGGGCGGCACAGAGTTAATTTTTTAAACTTTTTTAATGGTGGTGTGCCTCGTGATTTTTTTCACGGAACAAGTGTGCCGTGGCCCAAAAAAGGTTGAGAAACACTGCAGTATAGTACCGGTACCCCAGCATGTCTTATTTTGGGGGGATGCCTTATATTTTATTGCCTTGAGAAAATCGTGCCATGGCTTATTTTATAGGCACGTCTTAAAATGTGAGAAACACGGTATGGATGTTGGTGATCTGACACTAAGTAAAAGCGAAACTAAAGAAGTGCCATGGTCAGATCACTACCTGGTGCAACTGGACTTCTCCACAACTCTTCCCCTCTCTATGGAGGTGGACCAATTTGGATGGTCCGCCCCCGCCACTTAATGGATCCAAATGGTTTCCAGAGAGTGGTACGGTAGGGGATGTTTTATCCCATGTTGATGGCCTTTCAGCCGATTCCCTGGTGGCCCGATGGAATGTAGAGTTAACCAGGGCTATTGAGTGTTTGGCTCCGAAGCACCCTCTCCAATTGCATGGAGCCCGGACAGCTCCGTGGTTCTCCATGGATCTGAGGGCAGTGAAACAATCGTTGAGACGGTTAGAGCGCCGGTGGCGGATAACTCATTCTGAAGCTGACCGGACACAGGTGAGAGCTCAATATCGAGCCTACCAAGTGGCGGTTTTTTTGCAGATAAAGTCGCTCAGATTCGGGAAGAGGTAAACTCCACCGTGGGAGCAGGGCCGGGGCGGGAGAGTGCTAGAGTCCTGTCTAGTCCAGTTGCGTGGGATCAATTCCATTCTGTTACCTCAGAGGATGTGGACAGGCTGCTTGGACGAGTGAAATCGACCACCTGTTTCCTTGATCCTTGCCCATCCTGGCTTATAAAAGCTAGCCGGGAAGGGCTGGGCGATGGGCTTTGCGGGTTGGTGAATGCTTCTCTGTGAGGGAGCCTTCCCAGACCCGCTGAAAGAGGCGGTTATTAAACCGCTTCTTAAAAAACCATCTTTAGATGCGGCCAATATGGCCAACTATCGCCCAGTCTCAAATCTTCCATTCTTGGGCAAGGTGATTGAGCGAGTGGTTGCTGAACAATTCCAGGCACACCTGGAAGAAGCGGACCATTTGGATCCCTTCCAGTCGGGATTCAGGCCTCATCATGGGACTGAAACTGCCTTGGTCGCACTGGTTGATGATCTCCGGCGGGCTAGGGACAAAGGTGAGAGCTGTTTCCTAGTTCTGCTGGATCTCTCAGCGGCTTTTGACACCATCAACCATAACATCCTTCTGGACTGTCTAGAGGGGTTGGGAGCTGGGGGCACTGTCATACAGTGGTTCCGTTCCTTCCTCCTGGGCCATGTTCAGAGAGTGGTGGTGGGGGATGAGTGTTCGGACCCCTGGGCTCTCACTTGTGGGGTCCCTCAGGGCTCTGTCCTCTCCCCCAAGCTTTTTAACATCTACATGCAGCCGCTGGGAGAGATCATCAGGGCGTTTGGGCTGGGTGTTCATCAGTATGCGGATGATACCCTGCTCTACCTCTCTTTCAAATCAGAACCAGTGAAGGCGGTGAAGGTCCTGTGTGAGTGCTTGGAGGCGGTTGGAGGATGGATGGTGGCTAACAGATTGAGGTTGAATCCTGACAAGACAGAAGTACTGTGTTGGGGGGACAGGAGGCGGGCAGGTGTGGAGGACTCCCTGGTCCTGAATGGGGCAACTGTGAAGGACCAGGTGTGCAGCCTGGGAGTCATTTTGGACTCACAGCTGTCCATGGAGGCGCAGGTCAATTCTGTGTCCAGGGCAGCTGTCTATCAGCTGAATCCCTACCTGCCTGCAGACTGTCTTGCCAGAGTGGTACATGCTCTAGTTATCTCTCGCTTGGACTACTGCAATGTGCTCTACGTGGGGCTACCTTTGAAGGTGACCCGGAAACTACAACTAATCCAGAATGTGGCAACTAGACTGGTGAATGGAAGCGGCCGCTGAGACCACATAACACCGGTCTTGAAAGATCTACATTGGCTCCCAGTACGTTTCCGAGCACAATTCAAAATGTTGGTGCTGACCTTTTAAGCCCTAAATGGCCTCAGTCCAGTATACCTGAAGGAGTGTCTCCACCCCCATCGTTCTGCCCGGACACTGAGGTCCAGTACCGAGGGCCTTCTGGCGGTTCCCTCGTTGCAAGAAGCCAAGTTGCAGGGAACCAGGCAGAGGGCCTTCTCGGTGGTGGCGCCCACCCTGTGGAACGCCCTCCCATCAGATGTCAAAGAGAAAAACAGCTACCAGAAGACATCTGAAGGAGGCCCTGTTTAGGGAGGCTTTTAATGTTTAATTGATTGTTTTATTTCATTTTTCTGTTGGAAGCCGCCTAGAGTGGCTGGGGACTCGCAAGACGACGAGGTTTTCTATGAAAGCCGCTTCATCTTGCGAAGCGCAGCCATAGAAAGCCGAAGCAGCAGCGAGTGGCAAAAAAGGGGAACCAGCTGTAGCGTGGTAAGAAGGCAAAGGAAGATCACCTGTCAGCGCGGGAAGCTGATCTTCCTTTGCCTTCCAGCCGCGTTACAGCTGGTTCTCCTTTGTGTTCTGCTGGTCTCTGCCAGTTGCCACAAACGGTGAGCGGCAACCGGCGGAGACCAGCGTAACGCAAAGGGGAACCAGCTGTAGCTCGGCAAGAAGGCTGACAGCTGATCTTCTTTGCCTTTTTAGCCGCGCTACAGCTGTCAAATCACTTATAATGCCCAGGGGCACAGCCAATGTAGGTCTTTCAAGACCAGTGGTACGTGGTCTCAGTGGCCACTCCCAGTCACCAGTTTAGCCAGGGCCGTCTTAAGCATATCCAGCGCTGTAGTGCAAAGATCCCTCCAGCCCCCCAACCCCTCTGTTTCCCAGAGTTGTCGACCCAGCAAGGTCAGGTGGTACCCGGTGCGGATTTTTTTTGTCACACCCCCCATTGAAATTATTAAAATAAGGAAAAATAAGATACTTACAGTTGCAAGTGTTATTTTCTTTTCCTTTTCTTTTTTTACATTGTGAGCCTGAGCACTTAAAAACCCCTTTTCCTAAAATCAAGATGCATATATTTTTAAGTTCTACTTATTATGAACATGTAAGAAATGGTGCTGAATTTCTAAAGCGACCTCTTTCGGTTTAAGCGCACCTATACATGCCTCTCCCAAAAGCCATTCCCTTTAAGCTCAGATGTGCAGAGGCTGGTTGTAGCCGTTCAGCACTCTGCCCATGCACAAAGAAACTCTCATTCCTCATTCCTTCACATGTCCCAGGGTCAAACCCTGACACTGAAAAAATGGTTCTGGCTGAGTCCTGAAGTCACATTAAATCCCAGTTCAAAGCCATGCCATTTGTCCATAGGCGAGCACGTCCGTTTTGCCTTCCTCTTGATTATCAGCCAATATTTAGTGTATGAATCGAGTTACCAAAGGACTAACCTGCATGTGGATTTTCAATGATTTGTCAGGAGTTGGTGTCAGTTGAAGGAAAGCTGAACAGAGATGGGGGGTAGGTATAAGTCCCATCCATAGGGCCAGAGCTTGAGAGAGCTGCTGTTCCTTGACGATGGACATGGAAGAAGCCAGGCCATTAGGTGTACAGTGGAACCTCGGTTTACGAATTTTCAGTTTACGAATGCCGCAGACCCATCTGGAACGGATTGTTTAACTTTCCATTACTTTCGATGGGAAAGTTCGCTTCAGTTTATGAACGCTTCAGTTTATGAACAGACTTCCGGAACCAATTGTGTTCATAAACCGAGGTACCACTGTAACTTCTTCCATGAGTATAGCACTCTTCTGGGAAAAGTCTCACGTATCCCAGAAAAAGAAAACTTCCTTCCATAGAACTCTTAAAAGGGCAAGAACACTCTCAAGGACTGACAAGGTAGTCAAGGGATCAAAGAACAGCAAGCAAGAGAAAACCCCACAAGGACACCCCTTAATAAAATGATGAAATCCACCAAGAACATCCCTGAACTCAGGTATGGGGAACCTCCTCATGTTACTGTACTACAACTCCCATCATCCCATCATCCCTGGTCGCTGGCTCTGCTTGCTGGGGCTGATGGTAGTTGTGGTTCATCAATGTCTGGCGGGCTAAAGGTTCACCACATTGGTGCTAACAAAATGGTTCCTTGACAGCCGAGCGCCAATGTCACAATAAATAAATGTTGTTATTTTGGTTTGGTGGGTGCCTTGCTGCTGAGGGCGTTGTCTTCATTATAATGACCAGATTCACACAAACAGTGCTGGCCTCCCTTCAAGTACAGCTTTCCTCAACCTCGTTGCCTTCCAGATGTTTGGGATTGCAACTCCCACCATCCCTGAACTTTGGGAAGAAGATGGGAGCTGGAGTCTGGAGGGCACCAAGTTGGGGAAAACTGACATAGGTAATCAAGACTGAAGGACTGCCAGCTCCAAAATTACAGCCTCTGTTGCTGGATAGCTCAGTTGGTAGAGCATGAGACCCTTAATCTCAGGGTCATGGGTTCGAGCCTCATGTCGGGCAAGATTCCGGGTTGGATTAGATGACTCTAATGGTCCCCTCCAATTCTACAATTCTATGTTTCGAAACAGAGACCACCGTGCCTTCCGACTCATCTCTGCTCAACGGCCCAGTTGGGCAACCCTTGAAAATGGCGGCCCCCATAGGCAAAGTTAGGGAAGTGAAGGATGCGGGCAGGTTGTGCTTTGCACAGTGGATATTTCTCCCCCATATTTTTCTATATCACATGATTCATTTTCTTGCATACAAGGGCTGCGGATGGATGGGTATGTCCTCGACACCCAGGCAAACCAATGGCATATGACACTGGCTCTGACAGGCGGGCCCTGACCAGAACATGCTGTGGTCCATAGTCTTGGTTTTCCCAGGCTGGTGGGTGGGTGGGTGGGTGGTTGTCCCTGCCTCGCAGGGGCATTTGGAAAAGTGGAGCCTCACTTTGAGAGAACGGTTTAAAATGAAAATGCTGCAATTGACGTGTCCTTGCGAATCAAGTGGCATTCCGACAGAGCGTTACCAAATAAACCTTTTGCTATTTCACCTTCCAAAGCCTGCCTCGTGTGGAGTTGCTTCTCTGTTTATGGTACTTTCTCTTTAAACAACAGCCTTACTGCGTCTGCCAAAGTTGATCGATCAGGCCTGAGACACGCAGTGCAGGATCTTTTCTTTGCATGAGCGATGTACCAGAATTTTAAAAAAACAGACCAAAAACTATGGTTCCAGGTGCCCCTCCCCGCCTTCGAGGTGGCTTTGTCGGAGGCACGGCAATCTGCACCCCAAGAAGCGCGCAGCGTCGGGCGGCTGGGCTGGGCTGAGCAGGTGGGGGCACAGCCCCTTAACGGAGGCGGCTCCGCCACCGCCACCGGGAAAGGAGCGAAGCGGGGGAAGCGGACAAACGGGGGGTTCCGTGTGCCTCCTCAATGCGCCCCTGCTGGGCAGGCAACATGGCCCAGGGTGCCACTCAGCCCAAGGGGAAAGACGCCCCTGAGTCTAGCTGCCACATTCTGGATTAGTTGTAGTTTCCGGGTCACCTTCAAGGGTAGCCCCACATAGAGCGCATTGCAGTATTCCAAGCGAGAGATAACTAGAGCATGCACCACTCTGGTGAGGCAGTCTACAGGCAGGTAGGGTCTCAGCCTGCGTACCAGATGGAGCTGGTAGACAGCTGCCCTGGACACAGAATTAACCTGAGCCTCCATGGACAGCTGTGGGTCCAAAATGATTCCCAGACTGCGCCCCTGGCCCTTCAGGGGCACAGTTGCCCCATTCAGGACCAGGGAATCCTCCACACCTGCCCGCCTCCTGTCCCCCCAGCACAGTACTTCTGTCTTGTCAGGATTCAACCTCAATCTGTTAGCCACCATCCATCCTCCAACCGCCTCCAAGCACTCACACAGGACCTTCACCGCCTTCACTGGTTCTGATTGGAAAGAGAGGTAGAGCTGGGTATCATCTGCATACTCATGCTCTGGTCAGACCTCACCTGGGGTACTGTGTCCAGTTCTGGGCACCACAGTTCAAGAAGGATACTGACAAGCTGGAACGTGTCCAGAGGAGGGCAACCAAAATGGTCAAAGGCCTGGAAACGATGCCTTATGAGGAACGGCTTAGGGAGCTGGGTATGTTTAGCCTGGAGAAGAGAAGGTTGAGGGGTGATATGATAGCCATGTTCAAATATATAAAAGGATGTCATATAGAGGAGGGTGAAAGGTTGTTTTCTGCTGCTCCAGAGAAGCGGACACGGAGCAATGGATTCAAACTTCAAGAAAGAAGATTCCACCTAAACATTAGGAAGAACTTCCTGACAGTAAGAGCTGTTCGGCAGTGGAATTTGCTGCCAAGGAGTGTGTTGGAGTCTCCTTCTTTGGAGGTCTTTAAGCGGAGGCTTGACAGGCATGTGTCAAGAATGCTTTGATGGTGTTTCCTGCTTGGCAGGAGGCTGGACTGGATGGCCCTTGGGGTCTCTTCCAACTCTATGATTCTATGATGAACGCCCAGCCCAAACCCCCTGATGATCTCTCCCAGCAGCTTCATGTAGATGTTGAAAAGCATGGGGGAGAGGCTTTTCGCTGAATCACCACTGATTCCTGTAATGTTCATGATACATGACAGCAGGCGAGAGGACAATCACAGGAGATTTTTTGAAACCTTTCAAAATAGTGTCCATTGCTCAATTCAGATAAAGTTGTCATAGTGTCTGACAGAGAAAAAGGAATTTAAAATGCTTTGGAGCATCTTTTGCTCAAGAGCCACAGAGCGGTATGCTGGAATCACAACCGCAGAGACATCATGTTTTGGTTGAAAAAAAGATGGGGCCAGTTCAGAAGATACCAAGCTATACCTTGCTGACTTTTTTGATCTTCTCAGGTCAAATTCTGAGCAAGACTACAGATTCAAATTTGATAAACTCAGTACAAATTGGAGCAAAGCGTTCTTAGACTACTTTATGGCAGACCTGCACCAAACAATAATAAAGCATGCTGGGGCCTGGATTCTAAAGAGACTGGACATATATAATGGAAAAAGTGGAATCACCACAAATGTCTCTGAGAGTTTTCATGCAGTTCTAAAAAGACTTTGACAATGGAAAGAATTGACGGTGGAAGCAATGGTGTTATCCTTACATGCAATGCAAAAATTTTACTGGAGAGAAACTTTGCGTGGACTGTGTAACACTGGAAACTTTCATTTGCGGTCTCAGTTTTTCAGACACTCAAGATCACCCAGGGCAGTCTCGAGCAGGTCGGGCGCCCTGGCACTGAGTAGCGGAGATCGCTCCGGCGCTCCCGCCCTCGCAGGGCGCAGCATGGTTTCCGCGCAGCTTCGTCGCGCAGCGCCCCACCTACCAGCCCGGCGCCCTGGCACACCGCACCACCGGGAGTCTACCTAGAGCCGGCCCTGAAATAACCAGAAGATACAGTCTTTCCTCATATAGCTTGTGATCCATCACAAATCATGGATAACTTCTGTGGCCTAAGAAAGATGAAAGCTATGAGAAGGCACCATCAGTTTGTCAAATGGTACCATGATCCTTCATGGTAATGAACAATTTAATAGATGTTTGTCCACAGCTTGGTGTATTTGTGGTAAGGGTTAGTAAAGAAAAGCATTATGTTGTCTGCCTTTTCCCCAAAGAGAACTGCTCTTGCCCATCATCCAGAACTTGCTACCATATTATAGCTGCCAAAAAAATCTATTGGCATGCCACCAGAACCAGGGAAGCCTCACCGGTTGCAGCTCACACAGTTGAAGCGAAATAAAAGGCAGAAGAGTAGATCGGGAAGAAAGTTCCTCAGACTGAAGGAAAATATACCAGTAGCTCCAGCATCTGATTCAGTGCAGGCTGCTGAGAAGTTGGACTCCTAAAAAACAGATCACCGACGGACTATGAGACAGGGAAGGTAAATGGTGTTTCCGTGTGCTGCTCTGGTGTGCCAGAAGTGGCTTAGTCATCAGGGGCGTAGCCAGGGGCGGGGGGAGGGGCCACAGTGGGGCAAGGAAAGCTCCCTTCTCCCTTGCTGGCTGTGGGGCGGGCAGAGGGAAAGCCAGGCAACCGCTTTGCGCGGCTCTGGGGCTGTCCCTCCACCCGCCCTACAGCCAGCCAGGCTGTCTCCCTTCTCCCTTGCTGGCTGTGGGGTGGGTGGAGGGAAAGCCAGCTTTCCCTCCACCCGCCCCGGCGATCGCGGAGGGGGAGGAGGGGATCAGAGCAGCCCGATTTCGGGCTGCTCCGACCCCCTCCTCCCCCTCCTCGACCAGCAAGGGCGAGGGGGCGCCAGGATCAGCCCGAAATCGGGCTGCTCCGACTCCCTCCTCCCCCTCCGTGATCGGCAGGGATGAGGGGGCACCGGGGCGGGTGGAGGGGAAGCCCTAGAGCCGCGCAAAGCGGTTGCCTGGCTTTCCCTCCGCCCGCCCCACAGCCAGCCAGGGAGAAGGGACGTCTCCCTTCTCCCTGGCTGGCTGTGGGGCGGGCGGAGGGAAAGCCAGGCAACCGCTTTGCGCGGTTTGCTAGAAGGGACATCTCCCTTCTCCCTGGCTGGCTGTGGGGCAGGCGGAGGGAAAGCCAGGCAACTGCTTTGCGCGGCTGTGGGGATTTTCCTCCACCCGCCCCACAGCCAGCCAGGGAGAAGGGAGACGGCACCGGGCGGGCAGCGGGGCAGGCTGGCCAGAGGCCCTGCTTCTAGGGGGGGCAACTCCCCCCTCCTGCCCCCTGCCTACGCCCATGTTAGTCATGCTAGCCACATGACCAGGAAGCTGTCCAGACAAACACAGGCTCTCTCAGCCTATAGAGCGAGATGAGAGTGCAACCCCAGAGTTGTCCACGACTGGACCTAACTGTCAGGGGTACCTTTGTTGTTGTTTAGTCGTTTAGTCGTGTCCAACTCTTCGTGACCCCATGGACCATAGCACGCCAGGCACTCCTATCTTGCACTGCCTCCCGCAGTTTGGTCAAACTCATGTTCGTAGCTTCGAGAACACTGTCCAGCCATCTCGTCCTCTGTCGTCCCCTTCTCCCTGTGCCCTCAATCTTTCCCAACATCAGGGTCTTTTCCAAGGATTCTTCTCTTCTCATGAGGTGGCCAAAGTATTGGAGCCTCAGCTTCACGATCTGTCCTTCCAGTGAGCACTGACGGCTGACTTCCTTCAGAATGGATAGGTTTGATCTTCTTGCAGCCCATGGGACTCTCAAGAGTCTCCTCCAGCACCATAATTCAAAAGCATCAATTCTTCAGCGATCAGCCTTCTTAATGGTCCAGCTCTCACTTCCATACATCACTACTGGGAAAACCATAGCTTTAACTATACGGACCTGTCACCGGCGATGGGTTGCGACTACTCTAGAGTAACGACTCTCCAGTCCTTTGCCTTTTCCATGCTTTTATTAAGTGCAGGCTATTTACAGTGCTAGAGCTATACAGGATACATCCGCTCAGTCTGACCCAGAACCCTGGAATGGCGCGCTCCGCGTCCTCTTCCAACATAAGAGTCGGGGCACCCCAAATCTCCTCCCGCGTTTCCTTCTGCGTAATTCCGGAACCGGAGGGGGAAAGGGTCTCTTTTCCATGTTTTCCTTCTCCCCCTCTTCCCCCCCTCTCTCTTCCTGTCCCACGTGCAGCAGGGGCTCTCCTATGCTGCTAGAGCCCCGTCTCCTCCTTCCTCCTTCCTCACTGGACTCTTCCCCCTCCCCGCTGACGCTACTGCTGGTGGAAGAGCTACTCCTCAGGATGGGGGGGGGGCTCTCTGTACCCTTTCCCCCTCACAGGACCTTTGTAGGCAAGGTGATGTCTCTGCTTTTTAAGATTCTGTCTAGGTTTGTCATTGCTTTTCTCCCAAGAAGCAGGCGTCTTTTAATATTGTGAGTGCTGTCACCATCTGCAGTGATCAAGGAGCCCAAGAAAGTAAAATCTCTCACTGCCTCCATTTCTTCCCCTTCTATTTGCCAGGAGGTGATGGGACCAGTGGCCATGATCTTGGTTTTTTTGATGTTGAGCTTCAGACCATATTTTGTGCTCTCCTCTTTCACCCTCATTAAAAGGTTCTTTAATTCTTCCTCACTTTCTGCCATCAAGGTTGTGTCATCTGCATATCTGAGGTTGTTGATATTTCTTCCGGCAATCTTAATTCCGGCTTGGGATTCATCTAGTCCAGCCTTTCGCATGATGAATTCTGCATATAAGTTAAATAAGCAGGGAGACAATATACAACCTTGTCGTACTCCTTTCCCAATTTTGAACCAATCAGTTGTTCCATATCCAGTTCTAACTGTAGCTTCTTGTCCCACATAGAGATTTCTCAGGAGACAGATGAGGTGATCAGGCACTCCCATTTCTTTAAGAACTTGCCATAGTTTGCTGTGGTCGACACAGTCAACAACGGCTTTTGCATGGTCAATAAAGCGGAAGTAGACGTTTTTCTGGAACTCTCTAGCTTTCTCCATAATCCAGCACATGTTTGCTATTTGGTCTCTGGTTTCTCTGCCCCTTCGAAATCCAGCTTGCACTTCTGGGAGTTCTCGGTCCACATACTGCCTAAGCCTGCCTTGTAGAATTTTAAGCATAACCTTGCTAGCGTGTGAAATGAGCGCAATTGTGCGGTAGTTGGAGCATTCTTTGGCACTGCCCTTCTTTGGAATTGGGATGTAAACTGATCTTCTCCAATCCTCTGGCCATTGCTGAGTTTTCCAAACTTGCTGGCATATTGGGTGTAGCACCTTAACAGCATCATCTTTTAAAATTTTAAATAGTTCAGCTGGAATATCATCACTTCCACTGGCCTTGTTATTAGCAGTGCTTTATAAGGCCCATTAGACTTTACTCTCCAGGGTGTCTGGCTCAAGGTCAGCAACCACACTACCTGAGGTGTACGAGACCTCCATATCTTTCTGGTATAATTCCTCTGTGTATTCTTGCCACCTCTTCCTGATGTCTTCTGCTTCTGTTAGGTCCTTACCACTTTTGTCCTTTATTATGGTAATCTTTGTATGAAATGTTCCTTTCATATCTCCAATTTTCTTGAACAGATCTCTGGTTTTCCCCATTCTATTGTTTTCCTCTATTTCTTTGCATTGCTCGTTTAAGAAGACCCTCTTGTCTCTCCTTGCTATTTTTTTGGAAATCTGCATTCAGTTTCCTGTATCTTTCCCTATCTCCCTTGCATTTTGCTTGCCTCCTCTCCTCCGCTATTTGTAAGGCCTCGTTGGACAGCCATTTTGCTTTCTTGCATTTCCTTTTCCTTGGGATGGTTTTCGTTGCTGCCTCCTGTATAATGTTACGAGCCTCCATCCATAGTTCTTCAGGCACTCTGTCCACCATATCTAAATCCTTAAACCTGTTCCTCACTTCCACTGTGTATTCATAAGGGATTTGATTTAGATTGTATCTTACTGACCCAGTGGTTTTTCCTACTTTCTTCAGTTTAAGCTGGAATTTTGCTATAATAAGCTGATGATCTGAGTTACAGTCAGCTCCAGGTCTTGTTTTCGCTGACTGTATAGAGCTTCTCCATCTTTTGCTGCAGAGAATATAATCAATCTGATTTCGATGCTGCCCATTTGGTTATATCCATGTGTAGAGTCGTCCCTTCATGGATCAATGCCTTGTCGTGGCAAAGGGGCTTGAATAACTCAGAGAAGCTATGAGCTATGCCATGCAGGGCCACCCAAGATGGACAGGTCATAGTGGAGAGTTTTGACTAAACGTGATCCACCTGGAGAAGGAACTGGCAAGCCACTCCAGTATCCCTGCCAAGAAAACTCCATGGACAAAGACAACAGGCATATAAAAGTTATGACGCTGGAAGAGGAGCCCCTCAGGTCGGAAGGCGTCCAACATGCTACTGAGGAAGAGTACAAGTAGATTCAGAGCTGATGAAGCGGCTGGGCCAAAGCCGAAAGGTCGCTCAGTTGCGGATATGCCTGGAAGCGAAAGGAAAGTCTGATGCTGTAAAGAAAAATATTGCATAGGAACCTGGAATGTAAGAACCATGGATAATGGTAAGCTGGATGTGGTCAAAAATGAGATGGCAAGAATAAATATTGACATCCTGGGCATCAGTGAACTAAAATGGAAGGGAATGGGCGAATTCAGTTCGGATGACTATCATATCTACTACTGTGGGCAAGAATCCCATAGAAGAAATGGACTGTCCCTCATAGTCAACAAAAGAGTGGCAAAAGCTGTAATGGGAGGCAATCTCAAAAATGACAGAATGATCTCGATACGAATCCAAGGCAGACCTATTAACATCACAGTAATCCAAGTTTATGCACCAACTACCGGTGCTGAAGAAAGTGAAATCGACCAATTCTATGAAGACTTACAACACCTTCTAGAAATGACACCAAAGAAGGATGTTCTTCTCATTACAGGGGATTGGAATGCTAAAGTAGGGAATCAAGAGATAAAAGGAACAACTGGCAAGTTTGGCCTTGGAGTTCAAAATGAAGCAGGGCAAAGGCTAATAGAGTTCTGTCAAGAGAACAGGCTGGTCATCACAAACACTCTTTTCCAACAACACAAGAGACGACTCTACACATGGATATCACCAAATGGGCATTCATACACTAGTTATTCATACACTAAATATTGGCTGATAATCAAGAGGAAGGCAAAACGGACTTGCTCGCCTCTGGACTGTTAGGACTTTAAACCTAAGACGCTGGCAAATTAGCAAGGTCATGTGACTTAAGTTGTTAAGTCGTTGTTGTTAAGATGCTCAGTATATATAGAGCGTTTGTTTTGTTTGCTTGTGGGGTGTGGAGCAGTCATGTCTGAAAGCTCTGGAGATGTTTCTGTTATCTGTCTGCAATAAAACTGTCTTCGAAAGTTGGGCTTCCGTGGGTCGTTTCTGCTGCAAAGCTGCAAGGATTTTACCACAACAAGAATCCAGCCGCTGTGCTTAATGCTCTGCAAAGAGAACTGTTTCTGGTCTGTGCAGCGCAGCAGAAGCGTTTTACTGGACCAGAACAGGAAAACCTCTTATGGACAAATGGCAATACTTTGAACTGGGATTTAATGTGACTTCAGGACTCAGCCAGAACCATTTTTTCAGTGTCAGGCTTTGACCCTGGGACATGCGAAGGAATGAGGAATGAGAGTTTCTTTGTGCATGGGCAGAGTGCTGAACGGCTACAACCAGCCTCTGCACATCTGAGCTTAAAGGGAACGGCTTTTGGGAGAGGCATGTATAGGTGCGCTTAAACCGAAAGAGGTCGCTTTAGAAATTCAGCACCATTTCTTACATGTTCATAATAAGTAGAACTTAAAAATATATGCATCTTGATTTTAGGAAAAGGGGTTTTTAAGTGCTCAGGCTCACAATGTAAAAAAAGAAAAGAAAAAGAAAATAACACTTGCAACTGTAAGTATCTTATTTTTCCTTATTTTAATAATTTCAATGGGGGGTGTGACAAAAAAAATCCGCACCGGGTACCACCTGACCTTGCTGGGTCGACAACTCTGGGAAACAGAGGGGTTGGGGGGCTGGAGGGATCTTTGCACTACAGCGCTGGATATGCTTAAGACGGCCCTGGCTAAACTGGTGACTGGGAGTGGCCACTGAGACCACGTACCACCGGTCTTGAAAGACCTACATTGGCTGTGCCCCTGGGCATTATAAGTGATTTGACAGCTGTAGCGCGGCAAAAAAAAAGGCAAAGAAGATCAGCTGTCAGCCTTCTTGCCGAGCTACAGCTGGTTGCCCTTTGCGTTACGCTGATCTCCGCCAGTTGCCGCTCACCGCTTGTGGCAACTGGCAGAGACCAGCAGAACACAAAGGAGAACCAGCTGTAACGCGTAAGGAAGGCAAAGGAAGATCAGCTTCCCGCGCTGACAGGTGATCTTCCTTTGCCTTCTTTCTATGCTACAGCTGGTTCCCCTGTTGCCGCGCGCCGCCGCTTCGGCTTTCTATGGCTGCGCTTCGCAAGATGAAGCGGCGGTCATAGAAAACCTCGTTGTCTTGCGAGTCCCTTGTGCAAAGCAAAACGCTTTCGTCTTGCGGGTTTTTTGTTGCGCGAGGCATTCGTCTTGTGAGGTACCACTGTACTTAATAATAATAATAATAATAATTAATAATTTATTATTTATACCCCGCCCATCTGGCTGGGTTTCCCCAGCCACTCTGGGCGGCTTCCAACAGAAAAATTAAATAAAACAATCAATTAAACATGAAAAGCCTCCCTAAACAGGGCCTCCTTCAGATGTCTTCTGGTAGCTGTTTTTCTCTTTGACATCTGATGGGAGGGCGTTCCACAGGGTGGGCGCCACCACCGAGAAGGCCCTCTGCCTGGTTCCCTGCAACTTGGCTTCTTGCAACGAGGGAACCGCCAGAAGGCCCTCGGTACTGAACCTCAGTGTCCGGGCAGAACGATGGGGGTGGAGACACTCCTTCAGGTATACTGGACTGAGGCCATTTAGGGCTTTAAAGGTCAGCACCAACACTTTGAATTGTGCTCGGGAACGTACTGGGAGCCAATGTAGATCTATCAAGACCGGTGTTATGTGGTCTCAGCGGCCGCTTCCACTCACCAGTCTAGCTGCCGCATTCTGGATTAGTTGTAGTTTCCGGGTCACCTTCATAGGTAGCCCCACGTAGAGCGCATTGCAGTAGTCCAAGCGGGAGATAACTAGAGCATGTACCACTCTGGCAAGACAGTCTGCAGGCAGGTAGGGTTTCAGCTGATAGACAGCTGCCCTGGACACAGAATTGACCTGCGCCTCCATGGACAGCTGTGAGTCCAAAATGACTCCCAGGCTGCACACCTGGTCCTTCAGGGGCACAGTTACCCCATTCAGGACCAGGGAGTCCTCCACACCTGCCCGCCTCCTGTCCCCCACAAACAGTACTTCTGTCTTGTCAGGATTCAACCTCAATCTGTTAGCCGCCATCCATCCTCCAACCGCCTCCAAACACTCACACAGGACCTTCACCGCCTTCACTGGTTCTGATTTGAAAGAGAGGTAGAGCTGGGTATCATAGAATCATAGAATCATAGAGTTGGAAGAGACCACAAGGGCCATCCAGTCCAACCCCCTGCCAAGCAGGAAACACCATCAAAGCATTCCTGACAGATGGCTGTCAAGCCTCTGCTTAAAGACCTCCAAAGAAGGAGACTCCACCACACTCCTTGGCAGCAAATTCCACTGTCGAACAGCTCTTACTGTCAGGAAGTTCTTCCTAATGTTTAGGTGGAATTTTCTTTCTTGTAGTTTGAATCCGTTGCTCCGTGTCCGCTTCTCTGGAGCAGCAGAAAACAACCTTTCTCCCTCCTCTATATGACATCCTTTTATATATTTGAACATGGTTATCATATCACCCCTTAACCTTCTCTCCTCCAGGCTAAACATACCCAGCTCCCTAAGCCGTTCCTCATAAGGCATCGTTTCCAGGCCTTTGACCATTTTGGTTGCCCTCTTCTGGACACGTTCCAGCTTATCAGTATCCTTCTTGAACTGTGATGCCCAGAACTGGACACAGTACTCCAGGTGAGGTCTGACCAGAGCAGAATACAGTGGTACTATTACTTCCCTTGATCTAGATGCTATACTCCTATTGATGCAGCCCAGAATTGCATTGGCTTTTTTAGCTGCTGCATCACACTGCTGACTCATGTCAAGTTTGTGGTCTACCAAGACTCCTAGATCCTTTTCACATGTACTGCTCTCAAGCCAGGTGTCTCCCATCCTGTATTTGTGCCTCCCATCCTGTATTTGTGCATACTGATGAACACCCAGCCCAAACCCCCTGATGATCTCTCCCAGCGGCTGCATGTAGATGTTAAAAAGCATGGGGGAGAGGACAGAGCCCTGAGGCACCCCACAAGTGAGAGCCCAGGCGTCCAAACACTCACCCCCCACCACCACTCTCTGAACACGGCCCAGGAGGAAGGAGCGGAACCACTGTATGACAGTGCCCCCAGCTCCCAACCCTTCTAGACGGTCCAGAAGTATGTTATGGTCGATGGTGTCAAAAGCCACTGAGAGATCCAGCAGAACTAGGAAACAGCTCTCACCTTTGTCGCTAGCCCGCTGGAGATCATCAACCAGTGCAACCAAGGCAGTTTCAGTCCCATGATGAGGCCTGAATCCCATCACAGAGAGAAGCATTCACCAACCCGCGAAGCCCATCGCCCAGCCCTTCCCGGCTAGCTTTTATAAGCCAGGATGGGCAAGGATCAAGGAGACAGGTGGCTGGTTTCACTCGTCCAAGCAGCCTGTCCACATCCTTGGAGGTAACAGATTGGAATTGATCCCACGCAACTGGACCAGACAGACCTCCATCGCTTCCCCGCCCCGGCCCTGCTCCCACGGTGGAGTTTACCTCTTCCCGAATCTGAGCGACTTTATCTGCAATTTTTTTTTTGCAAAATCATTGCAGGGGATCATGGGGCCCGTACTGGGCCCCAATGGAGCAGGTGGTTTCACTAAACTGCGAACCACCCGAAAAAGTCTCCTGCTGCTGTTTTCCGCAGATGCAATAGAGGCGGTGAATAAAGTCTTCTTCGCCGTCGCTACCACCACTTGGTAGGCTTGACATTGAGCTCTAACCAGTGTCTGGTCAGCTTCAGAATGAGGTTTCCGCCATCGGCGCTCTAGCCGTCTCAACGATTGTTTCATTGCCCTCAGATCCATGGAGAACCATGCTATTGTAGAGGGCGCTTCGGAGCCAAACAGTCAACAGCCCTGGTCAACTCGACATTCCAGCGGGCCACCAGGGAATCGGCTGTTGAGATTAATAGCCCGTAATTGGCTAATTATCGATAACACAGCTTTGTGAGAAAGAAAGTTAGCAGAGAAATCTATCTGCCTACGAACAAATTCTTAGCTGCGTTGCGTTGTTTATCCTTTGTCTGTCACTCCAATAACATCTTATACAAGTTTTCAAGTACAGTAGAACCTTGGCTTACGTTACCCTCGGGTAACGTAAACTTCAGGTTGCGAAAGTGGCAAACCCGGAAGTAGGTTTTGCTGCTTGCACATGTGCAGAAGCGCTGTACGCGCCACGCGCATGTGCAGAAGCACTCTGTCGCGCTGTGCACATGCGCTGAACAGGCACTTCTGGTTGCAGAAACCTCAGGATCTGACCGGAGCTCCAGAGCGGATCCCATACGCAACCGGAGGCACTACTGTAATTATCTTTATACAAATTTATATTCTTTGCTGTTAACCACATACCCAAATATTGAATATTGTTTTCGATCTTTAAGTGTGATAAACTTTGTAATTTATTTTTACTTTCAACCTTCATATTTTTACCAGGCGTTTGGTTTTTTCTTTATTAATGTTAAGTCCTGCTATTTCTCTGAATAAAGCTGCCAAATGCAGCTCTTGCATTGCAGCTCCAATGCTCCCAGTGGCTGTGTGAAAAGGCTCCTGCCATATTTGCTCTTTTAGAAACCAATAAACACATCAAGACTTGGCACCAATGGATGGTGTTTATAAGACATTGGCTTGTACAGCCCATTCCTCTATAAGGTCACGATCCACCTTCTCCCTAGGGTTTGGGAAACTGCTGCTTGACTCCAACTATGTCTTCTTAGGAACTGGGATGAACTGCCAAGTGGGATGATTGACATTTATTGGAGCAACCTTCTTGCAAAACAAACAAACCTGATTTTGGCAGCCTGCAAAATACATTGCAAGAAAAGGAAAAAAGTCTGTGGCTTCGTTAGAATTTTCTAATTTTAACTCCTTTTAAAAAACCCTTGCAAACAACACATGGCTTGCTACCTCTCTTGATACAGGTAGGTAGCCATGTTGGTCTGAGTCAAAACAAAATTAAAAAAATTCCTTCAGTAGCACCTTAAAGACCAACAAAGTTTTAATTTTGGTATGAGCTTTCGTGTGCATGCACACTTCATCAGATACACACTGATGAAGTATCTGTATCTGTATCTGTATCTGATAAGTGTGCATGCACACAAAAGCTCATACTAAAATTAAAACTTAGTTGGTCTTTAAGGTGCTACTGAAGGAATTTTTTTTATTTTACCTCTCTTGAGATACTGAGGGAGCAATGGAGATTCCTGCCATTTCAAACAAGCTGACCTTCATTTCCTTCTTAGTAGCTCCATCTAGAGGACATTAGCGGATGAGCATTATGGAAGCCAAGCAGTTGCCAAACACCCCACCCAATGGCACTTGAAAACTACTCATGGCCTTCTCAGAGCACAAAATGCCTGTTGCAGCAATTGCAGTGTGCTGTGCTATATTCTGTATGATTTTAAATGTATTTTAATTGCTTCTTTTGTTCATTGTATTACAATTTACATTCAACAGAATTCAAACCGTAATACAGTCATACCTTAGATCTCAAATGCTTTGCGACTTGAAAGTTTTGGCTCCCAAACGCCGCAAACCCAGAAGTGAGTGTTCCAGTTTGCAAACTTTTTTTGGAAGCCAAACATCCGACATGGCTTCCATGGCTTCTGATTAAGTGCAAAAAGCTCCTGCAGCCAATTGGAAGCTGTGCCTTGGTTTTCGAACGTTTTCAAAAGTTGAACAGACTTCCGGAATGGATTCCATTTGAGAACCAAGGTACAACTGTACAATAAAATAGGATGGATTAAAAGAAGCAATACAAATACAATTAAAAATTGATATGTATATTTAAGGTGGACATGCTGTGGACTACATGAACAAAGCTCATAGACTACTGGTGGTACATTTACCACAGTCTTGCAACGCCTTGCCTAGGACTAGTTTGGGCAATAGTACAATATATGAAAATAAGGGTGCTTTTCCCTATTAGGAGGAAATACAGATATATGAAAACAGCGAAATGCTTGCAACACCCAAGCAGCACAATCCATGTTTATCCAGAAATATGCCCCAATGAATTCCACTTCCCAGGTGAGTAGAGAATTGCGCCCAATCATATTCCAAGGATTCATGCCCAAGCCCCACCTACACATGTATGTACAAGCACACACACAGATGGGCGTAGCCAAGGGGGAAAGTAAAACAATAGAAATACTTAACTGACCAATCACGCTGGTTCTGCCCCCCCCCCCAAAAAATACTGGCTATGCTCATGCACACACACACACACACACACACACACACACACACAGAGAGAGAGAGAGAGAGCGAGAGAGAGAGAGAGCTCTACTCAACCAACTGTTATAAGTTTTCCTGCCTGTGTTTTACTGTGTTTTACTGTCTGACTGATGTATGGAAATATACATGAATCTGACCTTTGGAAAGTTTCTAAGTAAACCATTTTTAACTCACCAAACATGTGGTCTTTTTCTGTGCTAGGGAAGTGGGAAATTTTGGAAGTAACACAGAAGGGCATATTTAAAAGGTCTAACAGCCTACATTTCCACACTTTACTTTGCTACATGTTTTGTGATTTTTAAATCTCTGCTGGGGCTCTCTAACCAAATAGTGCTTGCTCCAAACTTGGATCTACGGGCAAACCAGGGAATTCTTGTTTTAGTTTACCATATTTATTCTTTTCCTTTTACCATAAACCGACAGATGCAAGAGAGGGACAGGGTAAGTGAGAAGAGGGTGAAAGGTTGTTTTCTGCTGCTCCAGAGAAGCGGACACGGAGCAACGGATTCAAGCTACAAGAAAGAAGATTCCACCTAAACATTAGAAAGAACTTCCTGACAGTAAGAGCTGTTCGACAGTGGAACTTGCTGCCAAGGAGTGTGGTGGAGTCTCCTTCTTTGGAGGTCTTTAAGCGGAGGCTTGACAGTCATCTGTCAGGAATGCTTTGATGGTGTTTTCTGCTTGGCAGGGGGTTGGGCTGGATGGCCCTTGTGGTCTCTTCCAACTCTATGATTCTATTATTCTAAGTGTCCTCTTTGCACCACTGTAATTACATGCAGGGGAATGCCTCAAAAGGGCTTATTGCATCTCATAATGTGGTCATTATGCTTCTGTTAATGCAGTCTGGTGGAAGTTTTTTGCCTGGTATATTCTGCTACACGTCATTGATGTAGTAATAGTACTTTAGTGGTGGGTTTATACTGGGCCACCCACACATCATTCCTCTTTATAAGTTGTTCTGTGATGCTTCCCCATTGTTATTGTATTATTGCCACTGGGAGGGCTATTCTTGCACTACTGCACAGCAGAAGCAGGAGAAAATAAATACAGTAGACCCTCGGGTAACGTTACTCTCAAGTAACATAAACTCTGGGTTGCGCCGCTCGTGCATGCGCAGAAGCGGCGCCTCTGGATACGGATTTTTCGGGGTGCACACAGACTCCCAGAACGAATTAAATTCGTATCCAGAGGGTCCACTGTAAATAGTTAGATGGATCTTCTGTGGCATAAAAACTGGACTGAAACAAGTTATGCTGATTGGAAAGAAAGTAGTGTCTCCATCCCAAAACCTTTGCAGGTGCAAACAGTATTGAAAGTGTGATCACAGGTAACTGTCCCAATACCATGATGAGCACAAATAATCATGAATGCATGGATAATAAGGACATATGGAGGGCCCCTGAGATTGCATTAGCTTTATTTGCAGCTGCATAACACTGCTGGATTATATTCAAGGTAATCATACCACTGTGAAAAGCATCTCTCTCCCATCCTATACATATGCCTTTGATTTGTTCTCCCTAAATGCAGGGCAGTGTGGAAGTGAAGGAGCATACCTCTCTGCCTTTTTTCCTGTGTTGTCTCTGATGAAAAAGCACTTTCTAGGCAGGGTTATTACAGTAGTAATATCATGGAAATTTTATGAAAAGGGAAACTGCCATTACAGAAGATGACAACTTCAGAATACGGCTCACAGGCTTCTGTTTTCAATTCTGATATACAATATGCTGTTTGGATATATTAAGCAGAGTTGTAGAAGCGTAGCAAAAACTCCTTGCTTAGCACGCTTGTCAGGCATCTATTTGCCTGCATCCAAGTCCAAGCTGCGTAGCAGATAACTGTCCAGTGCGCTCCCGTTGCGCAGTTTCTGCTTCTATCACGAAAGTCAAACCTCGTTTCCTAAACGTCTCGGAATTCTTTCTTCTGAAGTTTAGATAACAGTTCAAACTGCAGCTTGTAGCAGCGGAAACTTTCCAGCTTTCAGTGCTCGTGAAATAAATCACTTTCACTCCCTTGTTCATTAAAACAGAGAGATTTATTGACATTTTAAGATAGCTTCACCCAGGAGTATTTAGCTCCATGATGCTGCAGCTCCGACGATCAGCATAGCAACAGACAGATTGCTTACAGACAGTGTCATATATTTCAGATACACAATAGCAACAGGTACTACTTCCTGTTTCCTGTCTATACGACACGTCACAAGCCCCTTGTGATACAGGACGACTGCTGAGCTCACCCTCAGCTCACACCCCCTCTCGTCCTGCATCGCAGGGGTAGCGTAAAGACTTCCTTACGCAAGACACAAACCTTTGCAGAATCCCTCACGTCTCTGGAAACTCAAAGATTTGGTGAACCCAACTGCCAGGTTCCCCTGGCTCGGGCAATCCCTCAGTTTTGCCAATCCTGCGTGGACGCCTTGACAAACGTTCCGAAAACGAATGTCAGCGCGTTTGGCACTGGTTATAACGCAACCAGTCTCAGTAAGCATCAAACAGAGCCGGTTGTCCTCCCAAACCGTGATGGGTTGGCAACACTCCCCGTTGACCTTCTGGACCAAACATTGGCAAACCTGAATCGCTCCACAGACTCCTGACAGAGCGTCATACTCAGTCTCCGCAGAGAAAAGAGTAATAAAGCTTTGACGCTTGGAATAGCATTCCATCAGAGCATCATCATACTTCACACCTATCTCAGTTGCTGACTCCCCGTCCTGCAACTTGGCCCAGTTGCTGCCAGACCAGCACGTGTCCTGTGCTGTACTCATAACTGGCTGCCTAAAACACAACTCCTTAGTATCTCCCAGATACCTAAGAACTTTCTTTATGCCATTCCGGTCATGCACACTGGGCTGTGCATCCTCTTGGCTAAGCCTCTTCACAGCAAACATACCAACTGGTCTACTCCACTGAGAAAAACTCAACAAACTCCTTAGAGTTGATTGGAACATCGCGGGGCTCTGGGACTCAGAGTGTTCCCCGGACTGACTATCCTCAACAAAACAAATCTCTAAGGGTGTTCTGATACTAGCACTATCAGCCTTCTTGAACTTTGCAACCAACTGTTCAATTTTACCTTCCTGCCTCAGCAAGAAACTGTGATCCGCAGACCTGTCAATCCTGACACCTAGGTCTTTGAGCTTAAAACACCTGTCAAGCTCTTGTGCAAACCATTGCACCTGTGCCTCTGTATTTGCAATGCATCTGATGCCATCTACAAAACAGAACTTAAGAATTTGCTCCTGGCTAGACCCTGCCAGATAAAGACAACTATCAGCAAATTTCTCTTGAAAACTTATGCTTTCCAAAACTTCATCCAAACTTACGGTTGACTGCTTCAAACCATAAATGGGTATATGTAACTTTAAGACATCATCAGGCTCATCGATCTCAAACCCTTGTGGAGATAGCGTGTACAGCATATCCTCCAACGGTGAATTCAGACAAGCATCACTGATGTTAAAAACAAAACTTTCCTGAGCAGCTGTAGACAACAAAGATCCTAGCGCTTCAGGTGCTGCGGGTGCAAAACTCTCAGAATGCAACTCCTCCAGCTTTGAGACATCTCTGGCTACAAACCTAGCCCTATACTGAGATTCTCCAGTTGCCGTGGTTTTAAACCTAAACACCACGCGACTGTGTACAGCGCTCTGGCCCTCGGGCCGCGCCACTGTGAAAAACACCTTCCGTGCTTCCATGGAGTCTAACCCCATCTGCATTGCCTTGTACCACTTCCTGGTCACCTCCTCAGGCAATTGATGAACTTCCTCGAAGCTTTCTGGCTCACACTGATCCATACAAGTCCACAGACTAGTGGCTGTATATCTGTCAGTAGATATCCTTTTCGTGGCCCTCTCTGACCTGCTCAACATAGCAACTGCATCCTCATCTGACCACGTCACGATGAAACCTGCTTGAGTACCAATGACCTCAGGAAATGCATAGCGCGAACTACTGCGCGTGCTGTTAGCTCCTGAATCTTGGCGCGGGAACAACCTGTCCCTATTGGCTTGTCTACCAGTGCCTAGCACTGGAGGTGTGAGAGTGTTCCTAGGCTCTTGCTTTGGAACTCCTCCCCGCCGTGCATTATGCTGGGCAGCGCTGAGCATCCAGCTCGCGTGTCCAGCACCTAGCACAACGGTACCTGTGGATGGAGTACTGGCTGGTTCACAACCAGACACAGCCTGTCCATCAACACTAGAACCTGCCAAAACTGTAAGCACATCAGGACTGTAGTGGATAGGTATCCACACCTGTGCCTCACAGAACTCAATGCTATTGCTGAGTATCACCCGTGTCTCAACACATCCTGGGCACACGAACATCCAAAACGTGGAACAAAGTTCGTATCCCACAAAAACTACCTTTCGGGACTTGGGACCGTCTTCAGATTGCATCACAAAGACTCCCCATTCAAACAACCTCAAGGAAACCTCGGGTTCCTCGCTACACAGCAACAAATAGGATTCACACCCTACCGTTGAATTGCATGGCCAGAACTTCCTCAGAAAACTGGCGACAAAGACTATAGCTGACAACGTCTCTCCAAGAATCGTATCATCCTGTCCAGCTACTGCACAGCCTTGTAGCCCCCTTGGAGCTGCCAATCTGTGCTTGCTTCCTTCCTGTGGAAAGAAACCTTGCAGTGTGCCCTCAGCACACTCTGATCCATGATCGGCCTGAATTCAAAACATCTTACAGGAAAACTTTGGCTTCACAGCTTGAACCCATTCACTAACCAAGCCTAACTCCTCCCCTGTACTCCTGAGAGGTATGGTGAAGCTCATTCTGGTGTGGCCATCTGACAGAAATATTTGGGTTCCGCCCATACGGAGCGCTTCCCTTGGTCTACAGGAATCCACTTGAGTCAGCATAGGTGCCTGACTAGAAACATTGGCAGACCTGGAACCTTCACATGAAGTAACTTTGGCTTGTTGACAAACAACACCAAGAACCTTAGAGCATGTCAACACGTTACACATCTCTGGTTGTGTATCTGTACCTGGTACCTTCTGCACTTCACTTACGTGCGCACAACCTTGTTGCCACAAGTGGGCGCAATTGTGGTGTGGACTAATGCTGGCACCCTGAACCTCAGTCGCGCCTGAGATGATTTTACCTGTCACAAGGATAAAAAACTCATTCACATTGCATTTCACACACATCAACAATCCACCCTCCATTTGGCACATTGAGCACATAGCATCCTCAGAATGTACATTGCAACTATCTTTCAACAAAGACAAGACAGATGACAAATTACATTTCATCAATGGCAAATCAAATACATCAATATTAGCAATATTAGCATGTACAGAGTGAAACTTAATGCCATTTGCAAAACTTAGTCCTCTTCCAGGGAAAAAGTTCTTGCAGCTCAGGACTTCACCACCAGGGGTCTGGAGTCCAGAGCGTTGCTTAGCAACTGGCACATCACTGGCCTCATCTCTTGCAGCAACAACAAGATGACGGAACTCACCTGCTGACCGATTGCCAGCACACAAGGTTCCCAAGCTGGTGGTTCCCTTGCCATTCACAGGCTCCTCCAGAGAACACGTTATCTGGTGGTGGCCCAGCTGGCGACCTTGGCCTGTATCTTCTTCAAGATGACGTAGGATGGAACAATGCCCCTGCTCATCAACAATGGAATCTTCCAGGACTCCTGTGCACACGGGCCCCATTGCATTCCTGGGAACTGAGCAGCCTTGCACAGTGGAAATTTCCATGCCCTGGTCAAAACAGCCCTCGCAAGTAGCCTTGCCTTCAGCCGTGGCAAAACAGCCCTTTGCAGCAGCAAAGCCTTGCCTAGCCATTCTGAGAAACTGTGCATCACAGGAAAGCCCCAAAACAGCAACAAACAGCTGGGGGACATCTTGGACATCTTCAGCCCAATTGGCTCTGCGTTGTGCCAAAACAACCCCCACCTTTGGGGTTGGGCATGCAGGTATCGGCCGTGGATCCTGGCTGACTGCCAAGTCTCCATTTGGGAGCGTAGCAAACTTGCTGTCTTTCCCATCTGTCCACCTTTCAGCAAAGCCTCTCAAAGCATTTGCTTCCTTTCTGCCCACAGCAGGCCAGCCCCCTCTTCTCTCCCTTACTCTCTCTTCCCTGGGAGTGGGCGTGACCACAGCATTCCATGCTGCGCCACGGGAATTTAGCAGGAGTGCTGGGGTGGCATGCCCTCTGGCAACGATGTGCAAATAGGGCAAATAAAAACCTTTGAAGCTTGTGCTGCTATCATTAAGCAAACACTCTTCCTCCTTTCTCTTCGGGGCTGTCAGCTTACTCACGATTACATCGGGTCCAACGGCTGGAGTCTCCTTCAGCAGACGGACCTCCGGAAGAGAAGATACCAGCGAGATTGATGCACCTTGTTTGCACAACCTCCCAGCTGGAATTTTTACAGCTTTCCAAAGAGCAGCAACTTTTCCATAGCAGTTCATAGGCTTATGAATTGGATCCATAACCTTTTAGCAGAGTTGTAGAAGCGTAGCAAAAACACCTTGCTTAGCACGCTTGTCAGGCATCTATTTGCCTGCATCCAAGTCCAAGCTGCGTAGCAGATAACTGTCCAGTGCGCTCCCGTTGCGCAGTTTCTGCTTCTATCACGAAAGTCAAACCTCGTTTCCTAAACGTCTCGGAATTCTTTCTTCTGAAGTTTAGATAACAGTTCAAACTGCAGCTTGTAGCAGCGGAAACTTTCCAGCTTTCAGTGCTCGTGAAATAAATCACTTTCACTCCCTTGTTCATTAAAACAAGTAAGATTTATTGACATTTTAAGATAGCTTCACCCAGGAGTATTTAGCTCCATGATGCTGCAGCTCCGACGAACAGCATAGCAACAGACAGATTGCTTACAGACAGTGTCATATATTTCAGATACACAATAGCAACAGGTACTATCCAGTGATCTACTGGTAGATCACAATCTACCTGTTGGACGTGCCTGATGTAAATCAAGCAGAGAGAAAGCTGCTTACAAGGCTCCTGTACATGCAGAGTTCCAGCATCACAGCGTCACCCAGAGGCACCCACAAATATGAGTTATCCCTCTCTCTATTTCTTCCTTCCTTCCCTCCCTCTTCCATCCTTAATAAAATACGGGGGGGGGGGGGCAGATAAGCCCCACATAGAAAGCCCATCAACATGGGGGGATGACTCTTTCAAATACGGTATTTACCAGTAATTGGGGGGGGGGGGAGAGGCACCTAGGCCTCTAGGAGTTGGCTGCTATGCCTAGGAGTAGGACAATTCAAGAAAGCAGAACGATGCATATGGTATGGTAATATATCAATAGAATCGTAGAATTGTAGTCGGAAGGGACCACAAGGGTCATCTAGTCCAACCCGCTGCAATGCAGGATTTTTTTCCTAAGGTGGGGCTTGAACCATGGTTGAAATATTATGCTGATATGCAGCAACGCCTCGGAGCTGTCGTAGCTGCGGCCATGCCTTGCCCCGCCCTCGCCCGCCCTTCCACCCCCTCTCGCCTGCCCGACCCTCCTGTCCTCTTGCTGCAGAGTTCCAGCATCACAGCGTCATGAAGAGACACCCACAAATATGAGTTATCTCTCTATTTCTTCCTTCCTTCCCTCCCTCTTCCATCCTTAATAAAATACGGGAGGGCAGATAAGCCCCACATAGAAAGCCCATCAACATGGGGGGATGACTCTTTCAAATACGGTATTTACCAGTAATTGGGGGGGGGGCACCTAGGCCTCTAGGAGTTGGATGCTATGCCTAGGAGTAGGACAATTCAAGAAAGAAGAATGATGCATATGCTATGGTAATATATCAATAGAATCATAGAATTGTAGTCGGAAGGGACCACAAGGGTCATCTAGTCCAACCCCCTGCAATGCAGGATTTTTTTCCTAAGGTGGGGCTTGAACCATGGTTGAAATATTATGCTGATATGCAGCAACGCCTCGGAGCCGTCGTGGCTGCGGCCGTGTCTTGTCTCGCCCTCGCCCGCCCTGCCACCCCCTCTCGCCTGCCCGACCCTCCCGTCCTCTCCAGCCAAGCAGGGTAGCCGCCAACGCTACCAGCCCCAGAAGCACAAGGTGGCCGCTGCTGCCACCGCCACGATGTCATCAGGCCCGTTGGCCCTTTAGCCCCGCCCACTTTGTGGCCCCTCCCCTTCTGTGCCTTGGCCCCGCCCCTGAACGACCATGGCTTGCCCCCCCCCTAGTTTTGATCCTGGCTACGCCCTTGCACTGTGCCACAATAAAATAAACGTAATGGCTTTTAAATGGGGATAATTTTACTGATTATGTTGCTGGTTTATTGGGTTTCTTGGAAAAATCCAAAATTAAACGATAAATGACAAGAACTCGGGCCAAAAAGGATAGTTTCAAAAAGGATAATTTCAAAAAGTCTTCACACAGTTTTATTCAGGATAAATTCCAGTAAGCATCAACATCAGGACAAGGCCCTGTTTCGATTATTCTTCATCAGCTGGAATGTACAAGTTAACATAAATCTTAGAATAGTTCTCCTTGTAATGAAAAATCGTTAAACTCTCTAAACATAAGGTTTTAACAAATAAGAAGGACAGAGACTATATTCAAATAAACATTACAAGGAGAACTATTCTAAGATTTATGTTAACTTGTACATTCCAGCTGATGAAGAATAATCGAAACAGGGCCTTGTCCTGATGTTGATGCTTACTGGAATTTATCCTGAATAAAACTGTGTGAAGACTTTTTGAAATTATCCTTTTTGAAACTATCCTTTTTGGCCCGAGTTCTTGTCATTTATCGTTTAATTTTTGTTTATTGGGTTTGGCTTCAGCTATGTTTTGATTTCATTTCTTATGGCATTTATATCCCACCTTTTGTCCAAGGAGCTCAAGATGACATAGTTCATTCCTCCCTGCATTTTCTCCTCACAACAATGAGGTTAAGGTGAAAGACTGTGTCTGGCCCATCTCCACCCAGTGAATTCCATGGCTGAATGGGAATTGGAACTTTGTTGTCCGAGGGCCGAGTCTGACACTAAACACACTAGACCACACCAGCCCTCAGTGCCATTTGCACTGTTGCTTCTTTTTAATACCCCTGAAGATATGGGGAAATAATATCTGGGACGCAACAATGTCTGAACATCTCACCAGACACAAGGCAACGGAAGGCATAATGAAGAGAGACACCTTCCAAGAAACGTAGACCCCTTTCCTTAACTATGTTAATGACCAAAACCAAGATCTTGTTATACCAACCACTAAGTCTTCTCGGGGGAAAGGTGACGTTAACTGATAGGTTTGAACACTGAATGTGTGAGTTTATGTCTAAAGTCAATGGATAGAACAAACACCATTAGATGTACTGCTGGATAAGTGTTTAATGGTTCTTGAGTTATTATTATTATTATTTTATTTAAAAAAACCCCAGTAAATATTTGTTTTAAAATATCATATGGTTATAATTCCGTGAACTTAAATTGGGTTGCTTTAATACTGTGATTTTATGGTCAATAACTGTTATCTTGCCATAGTGTGTAGAAGATGCAATTTCAGTAAGTGTTGCCAACTCCTTTTTTTGCCATAACTATTCAAGACTCTTGAGAGTCCCATGAACTGCAAGAAGATCAAACCTATCCATTCTGAAGGAAATCAGCCCTGAGTGCTCCCTGGAAGGACAGATCCTGAAGCTGAGGCTCCAATACTTTGGCCACCTCATGAGAAGAGAAGAATCCTTGGAAAAGACCCTGATGTTGGGAAAGACTGAGGGAACTACAGAGGACGAGATGGTTGGACAGTGTTCTCGAAGCTACGAACATGAGTTTGACCAAACTGCGGGAGGCAGTGCAAGACAGGAGTCGGACACGACTAAACGACTAAACAACAACAATTCAAGGTGTTGAAGCCCTGTGCTCTTTTGCATCCAGCCACCTAGCTGCTTAATATTTCCTGTAAAGCTAGGGTGCTTAATGGAGCACCCTCAGGCATCCTCCTAGGTCCTAGGCACACCTCCAAGGCCATGCTCCCAATTATTTTTAAATGCGTATATTGGCTTTGCGGGGGGAGGGGGTTGTTTGATTGGGAAGTTGCCTGCTTTGGGGAAGATATTGCCAGTATCTGTCAGTGTTTTTGTCTTTTGTGGGGGTGTAGGTGTTTTGCCTGGGTTTTTTTTGGGGGGGGTGTTGTTGAGCATTCTTAGGTCTCCAAATGTGCCTCCAAGGTTCGAAAGATTCATGCTGTTAATTGGTATATTTCCACCCTCCACTCCACTCAGAAGCAGGGCCATTTAAGCAATTGTTTTATTTAGCACATTATCAGACAATGTTCAGTGAGTAGAATCTGCATTCCAGCTTCTGGGCTTTGAAAGAGTAACTGTTATAATTTCACCTGCACAGTAATGGGTATCACTACATTATTATTTTTTTTAAAAAAAAACATGCCAAAAGCAACAGCTCTAAAGAAGTTTATGGGCCGGCATGCATAATGGAATTAAGAGAGTTCTAAAATGACCAGGAACCAAAAAGCTTTACATCAAAGCAGGCTCATTCACAATGAAGAGGGTAATGCAGATTACTTCCATAACTTGAACTGCATTCATTTGTTTGATTAATAAGAAGACTATTGATAGTTGTCTTAGCATAGACTATGCGGAACTAGCAACTATGATAGACTACGCGGAACTAGCAAGACTGACTAGCAGGATCCGAAACCAGGGAGAGGCAAAGTTCCAAAAAGATTGGAGTAAATTTGTGGACGATATGGAAAAGAACTGTAGAAGTTTAAAGACACTTGCAGGACTGAAATAAATCCTACAAAATGACTTGAAATAAGGAATAAGGAACTGCGAGATAAGAGTTGGAAAGAAAACCAAATGAGGGGAGGGAGGGAAGTCAAAGCTCGTCAGAGCATTGGGAATAATTGGTAAAAAGAAAAATTTGTGTGTGATGTATTTGTTTTTGAATGTATTGTTTTGTTTATTTTTGTTTAATGTGTTTAATGTGTTTATTTGGAAAATTTAATAAATTGCTTTTAAAAAAAAAGATAGTTGTCTTAGCATTTCATGTACTGATGGCTCTTTTATTTGGCAACAGAACATTTTATTATGCCTAAAGACAAGCAGAGAAGAGGCTGGAGAATCTCAGCCCTGATGAAATTGCTTTTAAAGGATGTTAAGTAACTTCCTTCTCTCAATTTTTACTAAAGAAGAGTGCTTCTTAGCAACACGGAAAAGTGGTTGCTCATCATCAGCTTTGTAAATAACATTCACAAACAAGTTACTAACAGATGAGTTGCCTGTGCATTTCTACATTACGATCTAAAGCTGAATCCTCTTTTGTAAAGGTTAGGTGTATGTGAATATTTGTTGTTTAGTCATGTCTGACTCTTCGTGACTCCATGGACCAGAGCACGCCAGACACTCCTGCCTTCCACTGCCTCCTGCAGTTTGGTCAAACTCGTGTTAGTAGCATACAGTATATGTGAATATAGGAAGCTACATTATATTGTTACAAAATTTGGGTGCCTCCCACTCTCTCTGCTGAGTGGTGGCAAGAGCCTATGGTGCTCCTAGCACTCCCCCAGGGTCTGTGGTCCTTTGGAGAATTCAGACATAGAGGAGACTGTAGTACCTTTAAAAAATATGGTTTGTTCACCTATTTACACCTGCAGTCTGTATGGAGGGAGTCCAGATCCTACAGCATGGTCATTTCTGGTTGATATTGCTGTGGCAGGACCAAGTCCTTGGACACGCTGGTGATGTCTGAGCCTGTGTCACGATACGCAGTCACTAGAATTCTGTTTATGCGCACTGGGGCACTAAACTCCATGTTGGCCCAATCAATGTGTGGGGCTGACATAGCAGGAGCTCCAACAGGTCTCAGATTGGCAACAGGGACAGCAGGGGCAACAGGAACACTGCCAGCAGGGGCTCCAGCGACAGATTGTGGCACGGGGTCCTTCCCCTCAGGCTTAACAGTCCCTTCGCTCTTTGGAGCCGCAACTTCAGGCTCCCAATTTTCCGGCATCTGCTGCACGGTTCTCACAGCTGGGGTGGAAGTAAAGGCAGGGCGAGGCTTGTTTTTAAACAGGGGGCAAGCTGAACGAACGTGCCCCGGATTTTTGCACTGGAAGCAAATAACTGTGCTTGGCACTGCCTTCGCCTGGTCGCCACCAGCTGACACAGTCCCTTTTGGAGTAAAAGGGGAACTTTTCCCTTGTGTGGATTGGAAAGCAGCCTTCTCCACTTCATGTTGGGAAGCAGCCCTCTCAGTTGAAGGGGGGGCAACCAATCTATGCAAGAAATACATTTTTTGGACACTACTATAAAAATACAGGATGGACGTATAGACACCACCTTATACAGAAAACCAACTGACCGACAAACATATCTACATGCTTCTAGCTGCCATCCCAAACATACCAAACAATCCATCGTATACAGCCAGGCCCTACGTTACAACCGCATCTGTTCCAACTCTACAGACAGAGAATCTCACCTAAGAGATCTACAGCAAACCTTTTTAGAACTAAAATATCCACCTGATGAAGTTAAACAACAGATCAACAGAGCCAGACTGATACCTAGAGAGAACCTGCTGCAAGACAGACCCAAAAAAGAAAATAACAGAACACCACTAGTCATCACATACAGCTCCCAAGTTAAAATAGTACAACGCATCATCAGAGATCTACAGCCTCTCCTGGACAATGACAGCTCCCTTTCTCAAGCTCTGGGAGGAAGACCTTTCATTGCCTACAGACAGCCACCCAATCTTAAACAACTCCTCACCCACAATAATACAACCACCAGACTTAACATGGACACTGGTACCAGAGCCTGCAATAAACCCAGATGCCAACTTTGCTGCCACATACACCCGGACAACATCATTACTGGCCCCAACAACATCCAACATACCATCTCAGGACTATTTAATTGCTCATCTTCTAACATTGTGTATGCCATCAAATGCCAACGGTGCCCTTCAGCTCTCTATATTGGACAAACAGGCCAAACCCTACGCCAAAGGATAAATGGACATAAATCTGACATCAGGAACCATAAGACTGAAAAACCAGTAGGAGAACACTTCAATCTCCCAGGACAATCTATACAAGATCTCAAAGCAGCTGTTTTATTACAGAGAAATTTCAGGAACAGACTGGAAAGGGAAGTTGCTGAATTGGAAATCATTACCAAGCTTAAAACCATGGAAGCACCTGGGATGAATAGAGATATCGGATTCTTATCTCATTATGCATGATCAAGCTTTCTTTAGCACCTCAGCCCAGGACTAATTGCAGCCATCAGCAGCCATTAACACCCATCTACAGGTTTACCACTCCCATCAGCCCATCTCCCATTCCCACCCACCCCCACCACCCTCTGTATATATATAGCAGGCATGTCCAACAGGTCGATCGCGATCTACCAGTAGATCGCGAGGAAGTTTCTGGTAGCTCGCAGGTAGATCGTGGGTTCCTTAGTGCTTGCCAGCCTAAAAGAAAAAAAGAGCTCTCCCCCTAAAAACAAAAACAAAAAAAACCTCAACAACTCTTTCCCCCCCCCAAAAGCTCAATAGCCACGGGCAATTGCAGAATTGTAGGGAGAGCTCCTTCCCTCTTGCCGATATAGAACTCACCAGTATGTGTGTGTGAGTGCGTGGCGCATAATGGCTTGCTCCTCCTCCCACATGCCAGCGGAGAGATCCCCGGCTCCATGGGTGTAGACAGGGGGGGGCAGGAGGGGGCAGCTGCCCCCCCCCTAGAAGCAAAAAATTATTGTATTTTACAGACCATAACCAATACTTTGCCCCTCCAAAAACTGAAGTGGAAAGGGCTTTGCTTTAGCAAGAGCAGCTCTCCACTTGCTGGGGGCGGGAACACAGCTGTAACAAAAACACATCAAATAAATAAAGCAAAGTGGCTACCAGTACTTAAGCAGTTAAGACAATGGAGCAGAATATCCCTTCAGGCAAGGTCCACCCTATTCACCCTATTGTTATTCAGTGGGAGTTGTTAATGGGCATTCAGGGATCGCATTAACAGTTCTATTGGCGATTTAATGAGGGTGCAGAGGATTCAATTTGACTAAGGTGGCCCTGCAAGGCTAAAAGGAAGTGAATAAGAGGGGGGGGGCTGTAGCTTTGATAGACACAGTGATGTTTATAAAAAGCATTGGTGTTCCAGTCTGCCCCTCCTCCTGCATCTGTATACTGTAAATCAGGGGTGGCCACCTCCCAAGAGACTCTGATCTACTCACAGAGTTAAAAACTGGGAGTGATCTACCCCCTTTTGGGGGGTTCAGGTCAAAGCTGTTGAGTTTTTTTAAGGAAGGGAAGCCCTGTTTGGGGGGGTTTAGGTCAAACTTGTTGAGCTTCTTTTAGGAGGGAGGGAGGCCCATTTTTGTTTAGGGCTTCAGGTCATAGTTCAGCTTTTTTTAGGGAGGAGGAAAAATTTGGGTGAGCTTTTTTTAGGGGTGCCAGTGATCTAGCAGTGATCTACCACAGACATCCAGTGATCTACTGGTAGATCACAAGCTACCTGTTGGACGTGCCTACTGTAAATCAAGCAGAGAGAAAGCTGCTTACAAGGCTCCTGTACAGGTGTACCGGTATCTTCCTCTTGCTGCAGAGTTCTAGCATCACAGCGTCACCCAGAGGCACCCACAAATGTGAGTTATCCCTCTCTCTATTTCTTCCTTCCTTTCCTCCCTCTTCCATCCTCAATAAAATACTGGGGGGGGGGCAGATAAGCCCCACATAGAAAGCCCATCAACATGGGGGGGGAGGACTCTTTAAAATACAGTATTTACCAGTAATTTCTTTTGGAGGGGGGAGGCACCTAGGCCTCTAGGAGTTGGCTGCTATGCCTAGGACAATTCAAGAAAGCAGAATCATGCATATGCTATGGTAATATATCAATAGAATCATGGAATTGTAGTCGGAAGGGACCACAAGGGTCATCTAGTCCAACCCCCTGCAATGCAGGAATTTTCCCCCAATGTGGGGCTTGAACCCACAACATGGTTGAAATATTATGCTGATATGCAGCAACGCCTCGGAGCCATCGAGACTGCGGCCCTGTCTTGCCTCGCCCTCGCCTGCCCTGCCACCCCCTCTCCCCTGCCCGACCCTCCCATCCTCTTGCTGCAGAGTTCCAGCTTCATAGCATCACCCAGAGGCACCCACAAATATGAGGTATCCCTCTCTCTATTATTCCTTCCTTCCCTCCCTCTTCCATCCTTAATAAAATACTGGGGGGGGGCAGATAAGCCCCACATAGAAAGCCCATCAAAATGGGGGGGGTGACTCTTTCAAATACGGTATTTACCAGTAATTGGGGGGGGGGAGAGGCACCTAGGCCTCTAGGATTTGGCTGCTATGCCTAGGAGTAGGACAATTCAAGAAAGCAGAATGATGCATATGCTATGGTAATATATCAATAGAATCATGGAATTGTAGTCGGAAGGGACCACAAGGGTCATCTAGTCCAACCCCCTGCAATGCAGGATTTTTCCCCCAAGGTGGGGCTTGAACCCACAACATGGTTGAAATATTATGCTGATATGCAGCAACGCCTCGGAGCTGTCGTGACTGCGGCCGTGCCTTCCCTCGCCCTCACCCGCCCTGCCACCTCCTCTCGCCTGCCCGACCCTCCCGTCCTCTTGCTGCAGAGTTCCAGCATCACAGCGTCACCCAGAGGCACCCACAAATATGAGTTATCCCTCTCTCTATTTCTTCCTTCCTTCCCTCCCTCTTCCATTCTTAATAAAATATGGGGGGGGCAGATAAGCCCCACATAGAAAGCCCATCAACATGGGGGGGATGACTCTTTCACATACGGTATTTACTAGTATTTGGGGGGGGAGGCACCTAGGCCTCTAGGAGTTGGCTGCTATGCCTAGGAGTAGGACAATTCAAGAAAGCAGAATGATGCATATGCTATGGCAATATATCAATAGAATCATAGAATTGTAGTCGGAAGGGACCACAAGGGTCATCTAGTCCAACCCCCTGCAATGCAGGAATTTTTTCCTAAGGTGGGGCTTGAACCCACAACATGGTTGAAATATTATGCTGATATGCAGCAACACCTCGGAGCCGTCGTGACTGCGGCCGTGCCTTGCCTTGCCCTCGCCCACCCTGTCACCCCCTCTTGCCTGCCCGACCCTCCCGTCCTCTCCAGCCAAGCAGGGTAGCCGCCGCCGTTGCCAGCCCCAGAAGCACAAGGTGGCCGCTGCTGCCGCTGCCGCCACCACGATGTCGTCAGGCCAGCTGGCCCTGTAGCCCCGCCCACGTTCCCACTTTGTGGCCCTGCCCCTGAATGATCATGGCTTGCCCCCCCCCTAGTTTTGATCCTGGCTACGCCCTTGCCCGGCTCCCTTAAAAAAAAACCAAGTCTACTTTCCCACTCCTCTTCTCTTTACATTCAAATGGATAAGCATGTAATGAATCAATCAAAACTCATAATTTGGAGGTTTTTAACAAGAAGCAACAGCAAGTGAGCCAGGAAGGGGCAGACAGGAGCCACGGGAGGGAGGGAGCCACGGCTCCTGAGAGGATGACCTGCGCAGCTTTGCCAGTGCCCCTGCGAGGGCTCTGGGTACTTGGGAGTCGGGGGTGGGGGGCACCGGTGCTCCTGGCTGGAGGAGGCAAGCAAGCAAGCAAACAAACAAACAAACAAGGGAGGGAAGCCGGCAGGAAAGGCTGAGGCGGGAGGAGGTGACAGGAGCAGCAACAGACTCACTACTCAGTCTTCATTATATGTCCTCCCCTCAGGACTTCCCACACCCGCTAGAATATTTTTGTACTTCTGCAAACTTTGGGGGCAAATAACCTTCTCCTTGGGCATGAATGGGGTACACTCTGTTGGCACAGGTCTCACTCTTCTGTGATCACCCTGCAGCCCCTTGAATGCACTGCTTATAAAGCCAGCAAGTTCTGGGGAAGCAGTTGCATTAGCCCAGTCTTCTCCAACCTGCTGTCTTTCAGGGGGTTCTGGACTACGAAGCCCCAGGGGCCAATGGAAGCTGTAGTCCAAAACTTACACAGGGGCACCAGGTGGGTGAAAACCACTGATCATTCCATCAGGCAAGGGCTCCTTAATATTCTCTCCTATCACCCCACCACCACCCGCCTGCTGCTGCCACTCTCGGCAGGAGTCTCGCTGATTCTGCTTCTCAACTTCCCCATGAAATGCACATCATCCCCTTTACCTGCCTGCCTTCCCTCCTCTTGAACCCTCAAAAGGTTGTTTTAACTATCCTATGCTGGTAATACAAGTAGTAATTTTATGTGTATTGGGATTTCCTGAGGGGCATTTGGGAGGGGGGATGCTGCTGTGTTGTTGGTTTTTTTTGGGGGGGGGGGGAATTTGCGGATACATAGGAGTTTAATAGGGACAATTTTATGATCTGAAGGTGGTCTGCCTGGAAAACAACACTGCAACAATTGTCTTTATGTGTGTGTATTTGCTTCCCACCTTTAGAACTCATGTTTTGGTTCTACTGGTACTTATTTGTGTGAATCTGCATTTCCATATTTTAAAATGACAAAGAGTAAGCAACGTTCAAACATGACAGATTCTCTGAAGCTGGCCCTGACACAGTACTCGCCTGATATCAAACAGTTGGTTACTGAAATGGTGACACAGATGTCACACTAACAATGGATGAAGGCATGTATTTTTAAAGAAATCTTGATAGGTAGGTTAATGGAGTGGGTAAAGGAGTTTGTGCTGCGTACAGTTTTGTGAGTGCTTTTATGCAACTCTCTCCCAAGAAGTCTCTAAAAGTTTCTGTTGTCCTCTGTAAGAAAAGTATTTGGGCAGTGCTGCCCCCCCAAAGGTTACCAAATCTGGTCACCCCCCTTTCCTTCTCCCTAAAAAAGCTCAACAACTTTGAGCTGAACCCCCAAAAATGGGGGTAGATCACCACCAGATTTTAATTCTGAAAGTAGATCACAGTCTCTTGGGAGTTGGCCACCCCTGATATATAGGGTCTGACACTTCTGTTTCTAGTGTATCTGAAGAAGTGTGCATGCACACGAAAGCTCATACCAAAATATAAACTTAGTTGGGCTTTAAGGTGCTACTGAAGGATTTTTTTTCTTTTGCTTCGACTCAGACCAACACGGCTACCTACCGGTACCTGTAGGTAGGAAACAATTTAAGATTAAAGTCTCTCAGCGTCACCTGTTGAGGCGCGCCTCTGGAAAACTCACCACGCCGCTCCGGCGGAGGGTAGTCCTGGTAAGTTGGTGCCCGACTCTCCACTGGCCTGCCTTCACCGTCTTGGACAGGGGTCTGCAACCTTTAAGACAAAAAGAGCCACTTGGACCCGCTTCTGAAGGAAAAAAAAAAACTGGGAGCCGCAAAACCATTGCGACATTTAAAACAAATATAACACTGCATATATTGTTTCTTAACTTAATGCTATATATACAGGATCGTGCAGTCAGCTGTCAATCTGAAGAAAAAAAGGACTTTCACTTAACAGTTCTCGTGCTCAGGTCTTGCTTGTGGGTTTCCCACAGGCGTCTGGCTGGCCACTGTGAGAACAGGATGCTGGACTAGATGGGCCATTGGCCTGATCCAGCAGCCTCTAAAGAACACACTGTTCTCCACTCCCAGCCTAGTTCCCTGACTCCATTTCTAAAACTGTCCAAAGGGGTAGCGGCTTCCTAGCATGCCTAGATGTAAGCCCCTCATCCTATACAGGCTGCCACCCCTGCTTGCTCCACTCGCCATCCCCTTTGCCAACCCTATTTCCCCCACAAAACCTCACCAAACCCTGCCCCCTTTACACCTAACGGTCCTAACCGAAACCCACCTCTCTTTGCACCTCACCCAGCCCCTCACCCATCTCCCTGCCTGAAGTCCCTCCCCTCCCTGCTTGGCCCAAGCCCCATGCCTTTTCAAAAGAGGGGGGAAGTGCTTCAGAAAGCAGTTTGCCAGACAGCTGTTTTCATATGAAATTAAGGTTGCAAACTTCTTTCACCACTCCTGCTCCTTTGAGCAACAGTCTGGCCTGGCAGAAATTAACAATCAATACTGTAGAGGTGTTGTTGTTTTTTCACAGCACAGAGATAGCTTATGATTCATTTCCTCTGTATGTCGGGTGCAGGAATTGTTTAATAATAAGAACCAGTTGCTCTTTACAGTTTAATGGGTCAGTGCGTCTGGCTGTTAACCACAAGGCTGGTGGTTCGAGCCTACCCAGGGATGGCTCACAGCTGTGGGCAGGATTCCTGCATTGCAGGGGGTTGGGCTAGATGACCCTCGGGACCCTTCCCATTCTACAATTCTATGATTGTATGAAATAATCCTTTAACCAAATATTAAGTGATGCTTTATTGCATTCTCTGGATTTTTAATACAGCTGTTCCATGCTCAAAACTAATCCAGTTACAGAGCAGGAAAAAAGGCATGGAAGAGTATTCCCTTTTCCAAAGGGAAGGAGGGGGGAAAGGCAGAGCGGGCAAAGAGGGCGGGGCACACACACAAACCACAGGGGAGCAAGTAGAGGTGGGGAAGTGTAGAACGCTGGCTGTGTAAAGCAGCCTTTGTCAACCTGGTGCCCTCCAAGAGACTTTGAATCAGCACCAATCAGCAAGAGATTTACTGTATTGAAGTATGTATTGAAGGGGGAGAGAGCTGATATTGCAGCTATAGAACAGAAGCAAGCAAAAAAGGGGGGGTGAATGAAAGAACAGTGCTCAAGAATGTGAAGGGTAGGTTTATATTGTAGCAGAGCAGAAAGAAGAACTTATTCAAGCTCCAGTTCTGACATGCAAGGAAAGGGGGCAGGGGAACAAACAGTCTCTCTCTCTCTCTCTCTCTCTCTCTCTCTCTCTCTCTCTCTCTCTCTCTCTGTGTGTGTGTGTGTGTGTGTGGCAAAGGGGGGCAGAGAGAAGAAGGATGCAATGAGGATGGGGGGGGGATAGAAGAAAAGGAGGACCAGTTTGAGAGGGAAACACCGTGAGGGGGGGGGAGTGAAGCGAAAACTGAAAATCCTAAAAGGAATTGGGGGGGGGGGAGGAGTGTGGGGAAAGAGAGAGAAGCATGGGGAAAGGGGTGGAAAGAGAAAATAAAAGAGAAAAGTCACTATCAGGTTTGGATTGGAAAACAGCCTTGCATCCTGTGGAATACACTTCAAATGGTAGATCTTGTTAAAGGAAACCACTTTTTTATCATTCAAACAAAAGGTCAAAACACCCCAACATTTAATTGTTATTTCCTCCGTCCTGTCCATAGCTGCCAAGTTTTCACTTTTCTCGCGAGGAAGCCTATTCAGCATAAGGGAAAATCCCTGTAAAAAAGGGATAACTTGGCAGCTATGGTCCTGTCATCAAAAGCGGGCAGGAAAAAGGACCTTATACATTTTATGAATGAGTAACAGATGGGACTCTAAGACTGAGGAAACCCCTTTTTCAGCTCCTGACTTCAAAGGTGCTATGTGTTTACACTTTCAATTGACACTCTCAATTGGGAGAGATCAGATAAGACAATAGGTGTGCATTCCAAACCCGCTGATGTTACAATGGACTGATCAACGAAAAGCAGCCAGCAAGGAGGCTTTACTTTAACAATTAATATAAAATTGAGATTTTAACCGATTCACAAAATTCCAGTGCCAGCTCCCCTCTGCTACACAGAACTCATAAATAAAGCGAACCAAGAGCACTCGACCACCCTCCTACCCCTCTTTCCCCCCCCTAGGAAAGAGACGAGCCCCCACCCCTTACACACCTCTCCCGCTCGCCCCACCTCCGCCTCCCGTCTCGCAGCCGCGCCCGCCTCTCTCTTCCCCAGCAAGCGTGTCTCTTTAACCCTATCAGGGCTGGGCTATCCGTGCCTCCGTCACCCAACTCTTCCAGCCTCGGCAAGTCCACCATTTCGGAGCCGGCGAGTAGGAAGCCCCGATAGGGTTAAAGAGGCTGCGTGAGCCAGGCAGGGGCAGAGAGCCACGGCAAAGCTGTAAAGGAGCCGCATGCGGCTCCGGAGCTGCAGGTTGCCGACCCCAGCCCTAGGGGTACAATTAATAGATGATGATGATGCTTGGTCAAAAGGTTAAATGTTAAGGAACCCATTATCAGCAGGCCAGTTTCACAGGAGATGAAGAGAATGTTTACATAGATACTGAATTGTGCTGTGAAAAGTGTGGGTTTGAAACAGCAAAAGCTGAAAACCTCAAGAAATCTATGCTGCTGAGGGTGAGGAGTTAAAGGCTGTATTTCATCTGGAAGAAGAATTGATGGGGACGGAGCGATAAGGGAAGCGAGTCTTTTTTATTTTTTTTCATATGAGTTACTTCGTACCTTCTCAGACATGATGTCCTGGCTTGTTTGGAGTGAAAGAGAAGCAAAAGACTGTGTGAGTTGAACTTTATAAACTGTTGTTATTGAGCATATTTTTTGAAGATGAGGAGTTGTTGACGAGAAAAGCCCCCCTCTAGTTGGGTGGGAGGAGTGCCTGGACGCGTTCGGAGGATTTATGAGTTGTGACGCACTTTGAATTGGAGCAGCGACCTGAAGCTAAGTTCAGCTATAGGGCAAGGAGATCCATTAATTTACCAAGAGTCTATGCATGGTGTGAGGTCTGGTTCTTCTGCCTGGAAAAGCTGTAAATTTTGCAGGGGGGGCTTTGGGGTCAGGGGAGGGGGAGGAGGACAGAAATCCAAGCATAAAATGGACCATCTCTGACTGTTCACATATATGGGATACTTCTGTGGCAGGGGAGGACCCATGTGGGTGGCTAGGAAGGAGGTGGAAAAGGTGTTTATGTATGTACCGTTTTTTTTTTTTTGTATTTTGTGAAATTAATAAAAAGTATGTTTAAAAAAAATAAAAAAAAGAAAAGCTGTAAATTTTATAAAGATCGTTAATCTATGAGAGAAAACGAAAGTGATTTGAGTTTTTTTAAGATGGCGCTGCTTCGTGTTGAGAGTCGACGCAATAGGGACGCTCCAGACCAAGAAGATTTATGGGGAGGCTGGACTGATTAACTCACACAGGAGAAAGAACATTTGTGAAACTTTGTTTGACATTTATCTCAGCAGCTGAGAAATAATCGGTTGAAAGAGGAAAACATCTATGTGACTGTAAGGGAAAGATCTGGATTATTATGAACTCGGAGAGACGATTTGAACTTTAGAAAAAAGACGGCAGTGGACGGTTGCGAGGAATCCCCAATTTCTTGAAGCATGGGAACCCAAAAAAAATTTTTTTTAGATGATTTGGCATAACATTCGGTTTGATTGATATATATGTGTATAATTTGAAATAATGAATGTGATATAATTGGTTTTAATTGGAAAAATTAATAAAAATATTTTTTTTTTAAAAAAAAAAAAAGCTGAAAACCTCAAACGTCTGTCTTGAACATGATATTTTTACCTCCTAGACCTAGGCCGAGTGCTTTAGATTTGCCAGCATTCTCGCCATTAATCTGCTTCTGGCATTTGTCAAATGTAACCATGTGTCCAAGCTTGTCAAATACTAACTGCCATTGAATGTCTTCTATTAAATGCTGCCCGATGCGAACACCATTGTGTGTTGTCTGTCAAATACAGCCAGTTATCAACTGTCAAGCCACACTAAATCCTGCATTCGATGGGAGTGTAATTATTAGGATGGATTATTAAGATCAAATTAGGATTGTTGACTACGGAACTTGCTGGATTGGAGGGAGGTAGCCGGAATTTGGGGAAGAAAGGTTATATTGGAATTTGTTAGAGTGCAAGAGTTGATTATGGGAAAAGTTAAAATAAAAGAAGTCTAGGGATTTAAAAATTTTAAGAAGTCTATTGAGGGGAAAAAATTAGGCAAGGGAAGAAAATTGGATTATGAATTATAGGGATTAAGAGATTTAGTGAAAATGGTATTAGCTAAGTTTAAAATTTTTATGAAGAGGAAAAGTAAGTAGTTTATAGATAAGGAAACTGTTAAAGAGGATAGTAAAGGGATGAAAACCGGGAAAGGGGGGAGGTAGGGGAAGCCCACAAAATATGGTTTATTAATGTAAATTTGGAAAAGATTGTTTTTATTATTGTTTTCTGTCTTTTTTCTTTTTTATCATTTTTTCTGAATTTTTTTCTTTTTTTAGCATAGTTTTTTTCTTTCTGGGTAGCTGGGTGGTTGTCTCCCTGCTTTCTGCCCCTGGAGCTCTCTGGTGGCAGGAGGGGACTCTGGGGGGGTGGGGGAGGGGGGGACATAAACTCAACTACAAAATGGACCATCTTCAACTACCCGCCTGCATGGGATTCTCCTGTGGCAGGGGAGGGCCCATGGGAGGGGGGTGGAAAGAAGGTGGAAAATCTGTCTATGTAAGCATCTTTCTTTTTTGTAATCTGTAAAACTAATAAAATTATTAAAATAAATAAATAAATAAATAAATCCTGCATTCGAGTGTCAGAAAACAGATTAGCAAATGTTACAGTGAGCATTTAAGGAAATACATTTTAAGAATATATGAAACAAGATTTTTTAAGGCGTCTCTTGTGCTGCAGAGGCCGGAAATACGGCAGACAAGGAATCACACCATAGCTGCCAAGTTTTCCCTTTTCTCGCGAGGAAGCCTATTCAGCATAAGGGAAAATCCCTTCAAAAAAGGGATAACTTGGCAGCTATGAATCACACATCCATTCCAGAGACTTTCACATAACTGGGTGTCCTCTGCATTTTAAACATGAAATTAATTTGAAATTCGGGGCCCAGGAAGTGCTGCCTTAGGCAATTCGTATATATTTTTGCAAAATGAGCAAACACCTTCAGCTGCTGAAAATATTTGCAGCTCTGGCTTCTGCAATTTCAACATGCACTGCTCACCCACATATTAATATTCATAGGGACTAGAGACTAGCCTTTTTCCAAAATGAAAGCCAAAGCCCTCCCCGCCCCCCAAGAAACCAGCTTGGGAACCACTGTCCTAGATTAGCCTTCACCAACCTGATGCCCTCCAAATGTTTTGGATGACAAACTCCCATCAGCCCCAGTACATAATGAAAATTATGTACAATTCATCTTGAATATTTGTTGTTTAGTCATGTCTGACTCTTCGTGACTCCATGGACCAGAGCACGCCAGACACTCCTGCCTTCCACTGCCTCCTGCAGTTTGGTCAAACTCGTGTTAGTAGCATACAGTATATGTGAATATAGGAAGCTACATTATATTGTTACAAAATTTGGGTGCCTCCCACTCTCTCTGCTGAGTGGTGGCAAGAGCCTATGGTGCTCCTAGCACTCCCCCAGGGTCTGTGGTCCTTTGGAGAATTCAGACATAGAGGAGACTGTAGTACCTTTAAAAAATATGGTTTGTTCACCTATTTACACCTGCAGTCTGTATGGAGGGAGTCCAGATCCTACAGCATGGTCATTTCTGGTTGATATTGCTGTGGCAGGACCAAGTCCTTGGACACGCTGGTGATGTCTGAGCCTGTGTCACGATACGCAGTCACTAGAATTCTGTTTATGCGCACTGGGGCACTAAACTCCATGTTGGCCCAATCAATGTGTGGGGCTGACATAGCAGGAGCTCCAACAGGTCTCAGATTGGCAACAGGGACAGCAGGGGCAACAGGAACACTGCCAGCAGGGGCTCTTCGCTCTTTGGAGCCGCAACTTCAGGCTCCCAATTTTCCAGCATCTGCTGCACGGTTCTCACAGCTGGGGTGGAAGTAAAGGCAGGGCGAGGCTTGTTTTTAAACAGGGGGCAAGCTGAACGAACGTGCCCCGGATTTTTGCACTGGAAGCAAATAACTGTGCTTGGCACTGCCTTCGCCTGGTCGCCACCAGCTGACACAGTCCCTTTTGGAGTAAAAGGGGAACTTTTCCCTTGTGTGGATTGGAAAGCAGCCTTCTCCACTTCATGTTGGGAAGCAGCCCTCTCGGTTGAAGGGGGGGCAACCAATCTATGCAAGAAATACATTTTTTGGACACTACTATAAAAATACAGGATGGACGTATAGACACCACCTTATACAGAAAACCAACTGACCGACAAACATATCTACATGCTTCTAGCTACCATCCCAAACATACCAAACAATCCATCGTATACAGCCAGGCCCTACGTTACAACCGCATCTGTTCCAACTCTACAGACAGAGAATCTCACCTAAGAGATCTACAGCAAACCTTTTTAGAACTAAAATATCCACCTGATGAAGTTAAACAACAGATCAACAGAGCCAGACTGATACCTAGAGAGAACCTGCTGCAAGACAGACCCAAAAAAGAAAATAACAGAACACCACTAGTCATCACATACAGCTCCCAAGTTAAAACAATACAACGCATCATCAGAGATCTACAGCCTCTCCTGGACAATGACAGCTCCCTTTCTCAAGCTCTGGGAGGAAGACCTTTCATTGCCTACAGACAGCCACCCAATCTTAAACAACTCCTCACCCACAATAATACAACCACCAGACTTAACATGGACACTGGTACCAGAGCCTGCAATAAACCCAGATGCCAACTTTGCTGCCACATACACCCGGACAACATCATTACTGGCCCCGACAACATCCAACATACCATCTCAGGACTATTTAATTGCTCATCTTCTAACATTGTGTATGCCATCAAATGCCAACGGTGCCCTTCAGCTCTCTATATTGGACAAACAGGCCAAACCCTACGCCAAAGGATAAATGGACATAAATCTGACATCAGGAACCATAAGACTGAAAAACCAGTAGGAGAACACTTCAATCTCCCAGGACATTCTATACAAGATCTCAAAGCAGCTGTTTTATTACAGAGAAATTTCAGGAACAGACTGGAAAGGGAAGTTGCTGAATTGGAAATCATTACCAAGCTTAAAACCATGGAAGCACCTGGGATGAATAGAGATATCGGATTCTTATCTCATTATGCGTGATCAAGCTTTCTTTAGCACCTCAGCCCAGGACTAATTGCAGCCATCAGCAGCCATTAACACCCATCTACAGGTTTACCACTCCCATCAGCCCATCTCCCATTCCCACCCACCCCCACCACCCTCTGTATATATATAGCAGGCATGTCCAACAGGTCGATCGCGATCTACCAGTAGATCGCGAGGAAGTTTCTGGTAGCTCGCAGGTAGATCGTGGGTTCCTTAGTGCTTGCCAGCCTAAAAGAAAAAAAGAGCTCTCCCCCTAAAAACAAAAACAAAAAAAACCTCAACAACTCTTGTCCCCCCCCCCCAAAAAAAAAGCTCAATAGCCATGGGCAATTGCAGAATTGTAGGGAGAGCTCCTTCCCTCTTGCCGATATAGAACTCACCAGTATGTGTGTGTGAGTGCGTGGCGCATAATGGCTTGCTCCTCCTCCCACATGCCAGCGGAGAGATCCCCGGCTCCCTTAAAAAAACCCCAAGTCTACTTTCCCACTCCTCTTCTCTTTACATTCAAATGGATAAGCATGTAATGAATCAATCAAAACTCACAATTTGGAGGTTTTTAACAAGAAGCAACAGCAAGTGAGCCAGGAAGGGGCAGACAGGAGCCACGGGAGGGAGGCTTCTCTGAGCCGGGAGGGAGGGAGGGAGGGAGGGAGGGAGCCACGGCTCCTGAGAGGATGACCTGCGCAGCTTTGCCAGTGCCCCTGCGAGGGCTCTGGGTACTTGGGAGTCGGGGGTGGGGGGCACCGGTGCTCCTGGCTGGAGGAGGCAAGCAAGCAAGCAAACAAACAAACAAACAAGGGAGGGAAGCCGGCAGGAAAGGCTGAGGCGGGAGGAGGTGACAGGAGCAGCAACAGACTCACTACTCAGTCTTCATTATATGTCCTCCCCTCAGGACTTCCCACACCCGCTAGAATATTTTTGTACTTCTGCAAACTTTGGGGGCAAATAACCTTCTCCTTGGGCATGAATGGGGTACACTCTGTTGGCACAGGTCTCACTCTTCTGTGATCACCCTGCAGCCCCTTGAATGCACTGCTTATAAAGGGGTCAGGGTAAAACGCGGATCCAGATGATTTTAAACGGATCCTCATGAATTCATATGATTTTTTCATTCAAATAAAAAAACAACACCATGATACTGTAGAGTATGTCTTAGTCTGTAGGCAGCACCAAAAAAATCACGCATCCACTGTTTCGTGCGGCCACAATGACACAAAAACGTGGTTAAAAACCACGGATCCTCATGGATCCTCATGATTTCTGCATGGGGGCCCCCCAAATTCACCCTCAAATCACATATCATGCCCAGGGGCACAGCCTGCACCACAAAAATCAAGGATCCACAGCTTCCTGGCGACACCGTGGCCCATAAACGTGGTTTTGAAGCACGGATCCTCATGGATCTTCACCTTTTTGCACGGGGCCCCCCCAAATTCACCCTCAAATCACATATCATGGCCAGGGGTACAGCCTGCACCACAAAAATCAAGGTTCCACAGCTTCCTGGCGACACCGTGGCCCAAAAACGTGGTTTTGAAGCACGGATCCTCAAGAATCTTCACCTTTTTGCATGCCCCCCCCCAAATTCACCCTCAAATCATATATCATGCCCAGGGGTACAGCCTGCACCACAAAAATGCTATATGGGTCTCGAGACAATTAATAACAAAAAGAGCGGAAATAGAAATCATGACAAAATCAATAACCGACCACAACCCTGATGTTGGGAAAGATGGAGGGCACTAGGAGAAGGGGACGACAGAGGACAAGATGGTTGGACAGTGTTCTCGAAGCTACGAACATGAGTTTGACCAAACTGCGGGAGGCAGTGCAAGACAGGAGTGCCTGGCATGCTCAGGTCCATGGGGTCACGAAGAGTCGGACACGACTAAACGACTAAACAGGAAGCTGTGGATCCTTGATTTTTGTGGTGCAGGCTGTACCCCTGGGAATGATATGTGATTTGAGGGTGAATTTGGGGGGGGGGGGCCATGCAAATAGGTGAAGATTCGCGAGGATCCGTGCTTCAAAACCACGTTTTTGGGCCATGGTGTCGCCAGTAAGCTTGATTTTTGTGGTGCAGGCTGTACCCCTGGGCATGATATGTGATTTGAGGGTGAATTTGGGGGGGCTCCATGCAAATAGGTGAAGATTTGCGAGGATCCGTGAGGATCCGTGCTTCAAAACCACGTTTTTGGGCCATGGTGTCGCCAGGAAGCTGTGGATCCTTGATTTTTGTGGTGCAGGCTGTACCCCTGGGAATGATATGTGATTTGAGGGTGAATTGGGGGGGGGGCCATGCAAATAGGTGAAGATTCGCGAGGATCCGTGCTTCAAAACCACGTTTTTGGGCCATGGTGTCGCCAGGAAGCTTGATTTTTGTGGTGCAGGCTGTACCCCTGGGCATGATATGTGATTTGAGGGTGAATTTGGGGGGGCTCCATGCAAATAGGTGAAGATTTGCGAGGATCCGTGAGGATCCGTGCTTCAAAACCACGTTTTTGGGCCATGGTGTCGCCAGGAAGCTGTGGATCCTTGATTTTTGTGGTGCAGGCTGTACCCCTGGGAATGATATGTGATTTGAGGGTGAATTTGGGGGGGGGCCATGCAAATAGGTGAAGATTCGTGAGGGTCCGTGCTTCAAAACCACGTTTTTGGGCCATGGTGTCGCCAGGAAGCTGTGGATCCTTGATTTTTGTGGTGCAGGCTGTACCCCTGGGAATGATATGTGATTTGAGGGTGAGTTTTTGGGGGGGCCATGCAAAAAGGTGAAGATTCGTGAGGATCCGTGCTTCAAAACCACGCTTTTGGGCCACGGTGTCGCCAGGAAGCTGTGGATCCTTGATTTTTGTGGTGCAGGCTGTACGCCTGGGCATGATATGTGATTTGACAGTGAGTTTGCGGTGGCCCAATGCAGAAATCATGAGGATCCATGAGGATCCGTGGTTTTTAACCACGTTTTTGTGTCATTGTGGCCGCACGAAACAGTGGATGCGTGATTTTTTTGGTGCTGCCTACAGACTAAGACATACTCTACAATATCATGCTGTTGTTTTTTTATTTGAATGAAAAAATCATATGAATTCATGAGGATCCGTTTAAAATCATCTGGATCCGCGTTTTACCCTGACCCGCTTCCAGATGTGATATGACACTGGATTTGTTGGAGTTAGTATTAAAAAAGTGGAGGATCCATGAGGATCCGTGTAGATCCGCCTTTTACCTTCTTCCAATTCCCTCCTGCTCCCAACCCAGGCCCTCCCCGTCCCCTCAGTGTGCCAAAAACCACACGCAGCACCCGCCCCCCCCCCCCGCCCAGCCCAGCCCAGCTCAGGCACACACACATTACCTCTCTCTCTCTCTCTCTCTCTCTCTCGCTTTTTCCGGCTGCCCTCACTCCCGGAAGGCTCAACACAAATCTCCTGCCGCGGGAATGAGCAAAAGTCAGCAAGCCAAGTCCGGAGGGAATGAGCAAAAGTCAGCAAGCCAAGTCCTTGCTTGCTGCTGGCCGGTTCAGCGATGGCACGCGTGCTAAACTTTTCCAGGGCTGGCTGGAGCATGGAGGCGAGGGGGCGGGCCAGTTAGGAGGGAGGGGCGTCAGCGTCAGCCAGCCAATAACGCGCCGCCTTGCAACCTAGCCCGCCCCTCACCTGGCTTTGTTGGCATTTCGTTTAGCAGGTAGAAAGAACGGCAGGCTGCTGTTGCAAATGAAGAGGGTTTATTACTGCTGAACAGTGTAGGAATCTATTTTTACCTTTAATATTCCAAAGAGCGATTTCAATGATTCTGCTCATTCAAGCACATTAGTGTTGATCTGTACCATGTGGAAGGCATGCATAGCTATGTCTCCCTTCTGCTAGTAAGAGCCTCCCATACTACACTGTTTCCTAGCTCTCTGTTGGATGCAAATGCAATGCAGATCATCCCTCTTCCCTGCTTAGTAGGGGTTTAGCATATACAGAAACCATTCCTCCCCCATCACTTGCCTTAGGCCTTGTCAAATCCAAATCTCTGCTGGGCTCAACCCATGAGACTCAAGTAATGAAACACAACTGCCACGGCAATGGTCAGGGGTGATGTGAATTATAGTCCGTAACATCTGGTGAGTACCACACTGGTAGAAACCCAGTGCTAACTTTGGCAACTCACCTAGATTTTTGCTTTGATTTAAAGTTAAGTTACTCGCAGACTGACTACTGCAAGAATCAACTGATGCAAAGGGACTCGTTTCAAGATTAACTGAGCATACCTGTTTACACTATGCATGCTTATACACCCTATAGCTCAGGGGAGGCCAACTTCCAAGAGACTGCGATCTACTCACAGAGTTAAAAACTGGCAGCGATCTACCCCCCTTTGGGGTCCAGGTCAAAGTTGCTGAGGCTTTTTTAAAGAAGGAAAGCCCTGTTTTGGGGGGTTCACATAAAAGTTGTTGAGCTTCTTTCCGTGCTGAAATGTCACAACCTGAACGACGATGGCTTGGTTACTTATTGTAGAAATGCTGTCCTCTCCTTGATTCATGTCAGAGATGGAGCATTCTGTTATGCATCAGGCCATTGTATTAACTACGGTAAATCCTAGTAGATGCCAACCAGCTTTAAAGAATGTTAACAACCTAAGTATGTGTTTTGGAGTGGGGGGAGGATCTATGTTTTACATTCAAATAGCAGATTTTTGAGGACCATATTTTCAAATAAATCCCCCCAATTTCCTTGTCATCATCTGACATTAGGCAATCTTCTATTGGCAAAAATCTGTCCATATAAATTCAAAGACAATTCTTACCAAAAGGTAATTCTTACCAAAACATGCATCTTGTCTTTCACTCCCCAAATGAATTCAAGGTGGCTTACAACCTACAAAAGCACACACTCCAACACTTATAACCACCCACAAAGGCCAGTAATTAGGTAGGGCGATGGCAAATAATCAGTTGCCCCCCCCCCCTAGTTTTGATTCTGGGTACGCCCCTGATCCATGTCCCTTCCTATTGTATAGCAGAACCATTTCTGACATCAAAATCAATGACAAAGCCTGCTTCTATGGAATTTATGCAAGCACATCAGAGCACACATTGAACTTTGAAGCAGAGATGCTGGCTTTCTAACAAATTTGTTCATGAACCTCCTTCCTTCTTATGGAAAATTATTATCAGAACAATTGGCTGAAGGGTGAACAGGAATTCTTTTGAGGTTAGCAAGATCCTTTGATGTGGATACCTCCCATAATTCTGCTTGTTTCTATGCTGTTTTTAATTTCACTTCCTCATATGTATGACAATGTGGTTGCTCTTTCCTAGTGTTTCCACTAAAGCAGGTCCTTGTACCAAAGCATCAGTTGCATCAAGGAAAACTGGCATGATCCATGGGCGTAGCCAGGATCAAATCTGGGGGGGGGGGGGGGGGGAAGGCCATGGTCGTCCAGGTTGTGACATTTCAGCACGGAAAAGGCAAAATGAAACCAAAATTTTATTATATATAATTGCGTGCCGAGCAGGGTGGATAAAAATCAAATATTATTTTTTTAAAAATCCCCAAAATTGGATTTTTTTGATTTAAATTGGAATTTTTTAAATAAAATGCTTTTTGAGGAAAATATATTGCCATCCCCCCATTTCCTCCCTCCCCATAGAGAAACATTTGGTCAGTTTGGGAGTCAAAATGGTTTCCAGGCCTGTCTTCCTGTACTGTTTGCTTGGTACATTTATGAACATTGATTAGGCTAATCAAGCACCAATATTTCCTGCAACCATCAAATAAATTGCCACCCTATTTGTTATATAATTATTACTTTACTTCAAATCAGGCACCAAACCCTGTCCACAAATGAACTGAAATAGCAAGCCTCTACCACTGATATAAATTCAAATTGCTAACCAACTCAGATGAATTACCTTATTCTACTAACAAATCAAAGATAATTCACCTCTGCTCATCAGTGCACTAATGTTTTTTTGCTCTGATTAACATGAGCCAAGCTCAGGTCTAAAGGGGGGGGGGGTGACCAAATTCAGAAAAAAAGAACACTACCGGGCCAAATTATGGGATAATTGATGCCCAAGTTTTTTATCTATGTAAATTATTTAACAGTATCAACTATTTATCTATCAACTTCAAATCCAGACTGGAAAACAGTTTATTTATTTTAAACCCCCGTAGGCCGCTAGAAAGAGTTCAACAGGTAAAACTTCCCACATGGTGCACATGTGGCACCAACAAAATGGTGGCTATCAGGATGCCCTAGCAACCATAAGCAGCAAGACAAGCAGGCAATGAGGCAGGCAGAAGTACTAAATAAACACAGCCAGGAGATGCACAGAATTAACTCAGCCATAATTAACACAGCCAGCTCACTTCTTTTTATTGATCATCCTCCTCTTATGGGCTGTTAATGATTCAGGTAAGCAGCACTGTTCCACATATTAAGAAAACAAGAAAACGATCCAGTTCGGACCACGGAGCGCTAGCTGGCAAAAACGGGAGCTCCGTAACACCCGGTATATTAGCTGGAGAAAAGGGGGGTTCGCGCGGCTAAACAACCCCCCCATATTAGGCTGGGAAGGCGATTCCTACCCGATACGTCGGCGGTTCCCCAAAGGCTCTCCCGGAGACCTTCGCAATCGGCAGAAGGAGGGGGAGAGACCTGGGCACTAAGACGAGGCAAGACGCTTCCAGCACAAGCCGAGAAACCAGCTGCGTACACGACGGTAAAGAACTCCTTTTAATATTCAACCCCTACGGTTACCCCGAGCGTAAATAAGATAAGATAAAAGTTACCAGAAGGAGATTGGCACGAAGATCATCCCCCCCAGCAAATTCGAACTGCCTTAAAAGTATAAAGGAAAAGCGGGGAGCGGGAAAGACTCAAAAGAACGAAACATCGCGCATACAGGAGACGCTGACCGGGGAGAAACAAAGTATCTGTAAGCAGGGGAAACAAGAACTTTTTAAATAGGACCTGTTTGAGCTTTGATCCTGTATATTATTCATACAACGCAGGACAGTATTGTGGCCGGGAACTGTAAATTTTAGGAGTGAAGACGACCTGAGAGGAAAGCACGAAATAAAGTGGGCTACGCTAAGCCCCGCACCGGTCGTTTTAAAAGCTGAATTTAATCTCTCTTCCCCCCCCCCCAAACTAAGTGTTTGAAATAAAATGGCGACGACATGCTAAAGACTATGACTAAGCAGACAAGGCAACATAGTAACAAGAAGTGACGTGTGCAGTACTTTAGAAAGAATAACTGAACAACGGACTGCTCCCTTAGTAAGACAGCGACACAAAGTGGAGATTGCAAGTATAATAAACACCCTCCCAGAGAAACTGATTTAAGAGTGACACCCAGTGGATAAAAAGAGGCAGTGCGGGTAATTTAAAAAAAAAAAACATGGACAAAGGGAAGAAATTGAATTCAGCCAGTAACTCCCAAAGAAGAGTGTCTTCAGCAACAGCAATAGCAGAGCATGACATGCATCTCAGAGACCTAATTTTAAGTCTAAAAAGTGACATTGGATAGATTAAACAAGATCTCACAGAAATGAAAAAGGACATGAATGAAAGATTGACAAACCTGGAAGATAAAGTAGGAAAAGTGGACTCAAATGAGAAAGATAAACAAGAAATTAAAGAACATATTACCAAAGTAGAGGAAGCATCGAATAAAGCAATAGAGAGCATACAAGAGGTGCAGGAAAAAAACCAAACAATGGAAAACTCTCTGAAAAACCTCTCCAAAGAAAGACGTGAAGGGAAAAAAGACTTAGATAAAATGAAAAAAGACTTGGAAGACCAAAAGGAAGCCTGGGAAGCTACACAGGATGCTCTTGCTATGCTTCAAATGAAAATGAGGGAAAAGATTTTAAGGTTCCAGAATGTTCCTGAGATACCCAATGAAGACATTGAAAAAAGATTCATAGCGGCGCTGGCGAAATGGCTAGATCTAGAGGAATTAGACATTGAGACCCGACTGGAAGAAGCCTTCAGGATTAATTCCAAAAAGGCAAAAGCAAACAATTGGCCTGGAGACTGCCTAGCAACATTTACCACAATGTGGCTTAGAAACAAAATTTTAAAAACCAAGGGAAAGAAAAAATGTGTGATGGATGGGACTGAAATAATCATAATGAAAGAAATCCCCCCCAGGCTGATACATAAAAGGAAAAAGTATCAGTTCTTAGCAAAAGCTTTAAGAGCAAAAAAGGTCTTTTTTAAATGGGAGTACCCTGAAGGGGACCCAGGTGGCGCTGTGGTTAAACCACTGAGCCTAGGGCTTGCTGATCAGAAGGTCGGCGGTTCGAATCCCTGTGACGGGGTGAGCTCCCGTTGCTTGGTCCCAGCTCCTGCCAACCTAGCAGTTCGAAAGCACGTCAAAATGCAAGTAGATAAATAGGAACCGCTACAGCGGGAAGGTAAACGGCGTTTCCATGTGCTGCTCTGGTTTGCCAGAAGCGGCTTTGTCATGCTGGCCACATGACCTGGAAGCTATACGCCGGCTCCCTCGGCCAATAATGCGAGATGAGCGCGCAACCCCAGAGTCGGTCACGACTGGACCTAATGGTCAGGGGTCCCTTTACCTTTACCTTTTACCCTGAAGGTATCGCCTTCGCATTTAAGGGAAGATGGAGGAGGTTTGATACACAAGAAGCGGCTGACAGATTCTTCAGGACTTACTCCCAGGAACTAGGAGGAGACAAAATGAAATTAATTAAAGACCAACACCAAACTAAGACTGATGAAGAAAGGGAGGAAGAACATAGCAGCGAAGAAGATGAAGGAGGAGAGGAAGTACCAGAGGAAGAAGAAAAAGAGGAAGGAGAAACAGAAGGATGAATGGAAAGGACAATCTATACAATATATAACTCTTCCATGTAAATATTAACCCCCTCCTATCCAGTGAATGTACCGTACCGGTTGTTCTAGTTATTCAATAACTCAACAATTATGATTGTTTAAGTAACTTTACACAAATGTAGAAAGTAAGATTTGTTTCCTTGGTTCTGCTTAGCATAGAAATTAATTTGACTTTCTTTTAATAATTCTTCTTATTGTGGTCCCCCCCTTTTTTTTGTGTCTTCCCCTTCCCCTTCCCTCCCCTTCCCCCTTCCCTCCCCCCTCTTTCTTTTTTTCTTTCTTTTTCTTTTTCCTTCCCCCCCCTTTTTTTCTTTTTTCCTTTTAATTTACTTTCCCTTTTTTTTCCTTTATTCTTCTTTCCCTAAAATCTTAATAAAAGGAAAATGGATTTAAGAATCATATCATGGAACATAAATGGCTTAAATAACAAAAAAAAAAGGAATAGGGTGGGACACCTATTAAAAAAACAAAATTTTGATGTTATTTGTCTTCAAGAAACACATATAAATAAAAAACATCTGAGGGTTTTAAAGAATGAAAAATTAGGAATGGAATTTGCGACGGCGGACGCAAAAAAGAAAAGAGGTGTAGTATTCTATGTTAAAAAGCAATGGAAACCAGAAGTTTTATGGACGGATAATGAAGGTAGAATAGTAATGATAAAGACAATTATTGAAGGTGAACAGTGGATCTGGGTGGGCCTTTATGCGCCAAATGGGAGTAAAACAGCATTTTTAGAAAAATTAGAATTTCAAATAATGAAATATGATGAATATAAGATTATGATAATGGGGGACTTGAATGGAATAATTGATCCTGAATATGATAAAAGCGGAAGGGATATGAAGAAATACAAGATGAAATTACCGAAGCAATTCACGAACATGACTAGAAATTTAAATTTATTAGACGTCTGGAGACATAAAAACCCCATTAAAAAAGAATTTACACATATCTCGGCTAGACATCAGACCGCAAGCAGAATAGATATGATTTGGATGTCAAAGGAATTATTGTTAAGAACTCAAAAAGTAGAAATCAACCCCCGAACACTATCAGACCACAATGCAATAAGTTTAATATTAAAGGCAGAGCAAAAAGAAAGAAATTGGAGACTAAACGTTTTTATGCTGAAAAAAACAAATATAAAACAAGAGGCAATTAAAAAATTAAAAGACTATTTCAAATTAAATAATAATGGTGAGGTAGATTTAAATATAGTCTGGGATGCTGGGAAAGCCTTTATGCGTGGGTATTTTATAGAACAAACAGTCAAAATCAAGAAAGCTGAGGAACTAAGGAAAGAAAATTTATTACAAGAAATAAGGAATAAAGAAAGATCCCTATATAAAAACTATGATAAAAATATTGAACAAGAATTAAAATTATTGAGAGCAGAATTTGAAAAGATAATTGACCAAGAGATGGAATGGAAATTAAAATTCTGGAAATATAAATACTTTGAGTGGGCAAATAAACCGAGTAAATTATTGAGTTGGCAGATTAAAAAGAGGGAAAATGAAAAAATAATAAGCAGAATTAAATCAGGGGGGAAATTTTTTGATAAGACGGAGGAAATTATGAAAGTATTTCACAAATTTTATGAATCCTTATATCAAAAAGAAGAGACAGATAGCCAAGAGATTGATGAATTCTTTAAAAAATACCAGCTTCCCAAAATTCCACCAGAAAAAATGATACTTTTAAATAAAGAAATTACATCAATGGAAATAATAGAAGCAATAAAATCTATGAAAAAAGGGAAGACTCCAGGCCCAGATGGGCTACCTATAGAATACTATAGGGAATTTCAGGAAATAATATCAATCCCACTCAGAGACTTAATGAATAAAATATTGACGAAGGGGACGGTTCCCAAATCTTGGACAGAGGCACAAATCACACTAATACCCAAAGCACAAACAGACTCAGACTTACCATCTATTTATAGACCGATCTCCCTCCATAACACGGATTATAAGATATTTACAAAGATTTTGGCAGATAGATTGAATAAAATTCTGGAAGAACTAATACACAAGGACCAAGTTGGATTTGTAAAGGGAAGGTCCGCAAAAGACAACATTAGAAACATTGTAAATATTTTGGAATGCCTTGAAAACAGAAGAGACAAACGGGCAGCCCTTCTATCCATTGATGCCGAAAAGGCTTTCGATAGAGTCTCCTGGGCATTTATGATAAAAACAATAGAAAATTTAAATTTAGGAGAACATATGGAGAAAGCGATAAAAGCTATTTATAAAGCCCAAGGAGCCCAGATATTAATAAATGGAAGATTAACCAACAGAATAAATATCGAAAGAGGCACAAGGCAAGGCTGCCCCTTGTCGCCCATTCTTTTCATATTGACTTTGGAAATTTTATTAAAAAATTTAAGAGAAGAGGATACCATCAAGGGAATAGTAATTGGCAATAAAAAATTCAAAGTAAAGGCCTATGCAGATGATATAATCATAACCACCGAAGATCCAGTTCAAAGTATACCCTCAGCAATTAAGAAAATAAATGAATTTGGCAGATTAGCGGGATTGAAAATAAATTATGAAAAAACTAAAATGCTGGTAAAAAATTTGGAAACCAAAGAAAAACAGGAGCTCCAGGAAAAAAACAGGTTTAAAAATTGATAAAAGATTGAAATATTTGGGCATCCAAACAACAATAAAGGGGATAGATTTGATACAGGAAAATTACAGAGTAATGTGGAAAAAGATAAAGGCAAATATGGAAGAATGGAGAAAATTGAAATTATCATTAATGGGTCGAATCTCTCTAGTTAAAATGTGTGTTGTCTCCAAAATGAATTACTTATTTCAAAATTTACCGATTTTAGGGAAAGACAAAATTTTTAACGAATGGAAAAAAGATATTACGAAATTCATCTGGGAGGGGAAGAGACCGAGGGTGAAGTACACAATTATGATAGATCACAGAGATAGGGGAGGCTTCGGCCTCCCTGACCTCGAGATATACCACGATGCGGCCGCAATCGCATGGATCAAAGAGTGGATGGAACTCCAAAATACAGACCTTCTAGACCTGGAGGGCCACGGATTGGCTTTCGGTTGGCACCGTTATTTAATGAAAGACAAAATAGAAAAAAAGAACATCTTTATGTTCAATATAATTAGGAAATCCCTGTATTTAGTGTGGCAGAAATATAAAAGGTTTTTTGAGCCAAAGACCCCATGGTGGCTTTCACCCTTAGAATTAGTTGCCGTTAAAAGAACCAACATGGATAGTAATTGGCCCACTTACAGATCTCTATTAGAAGAAAGTGAGGGAATTCTAAAATTAAAAGAATACGCAGAAATAAAACACTTATTGACCACCTGGCTGCAATATTTTGAAATAAATCAAAGACTGCAAATTGACAAGAAATTGGGGTTCGATGGGGAAATGTCAAAATTAGAGGAAATATTATTAGTGAATGAGAACAAATATATAAAAAATTTATATCAGATAATTCTAAAATGGATAACAGAAGAAGAAATGACGAAGGACTTTATGATCAAGTGGGGTCAAGACCTGGGAAAAGCCATCCCAATGCAGAAATGGGAAAATCTATGGAAAAAAGATTTAAATTTCACGCCCAATTATGAGCTCAAGGAAAATATTCTGAAAATGCAGAATAGATGGTACTTGACCCCACTAAAAATGTCTAAAATGTACCCAATCTATGTTGGAGGTGTAGAAAGGAGGTCGGAACATTTATCCACATGTGGTGGAATTGCAGCGCAATTAGAGAATTCTGGGAAATGTTGTATAAGGAATTAAAGAAAATGTTAAAATATTCCTTTAGGAAAAGCCCCGAAATGTTCCTCCTTGGAATGATACCTGAGGACATCCAATCAAACGACAGGTGTGTAGTTAGTTATGCGGTAGCAGCCGCCAGGTTATTAATTGCAAAAAATTGGAAAACCTCGGAAATCCCAAGTAAAGAAGACTGGCAAATAAAATTATTTAATTATTACAATTTGGCGAAAAATCATGAAGAAATTAGAGGAAAAAATTTAGAGGAGACCATAAAAATCTGGATATCATTTATCAACTATATTAAGAATAAATTGGAAAAACCAAATATAATCTTAGATGTCTAACAATTCTGTCATAAATAATTTACCAAGAGAATATGCAATTTTGTTAACATAATATGTACATATATTTTTCTTTTTGTGTAATTGAATGAATTAAGGTATGTAACGAACAAGTGGAACATAAGGATAAGCTCGAAACAGGATGAGAAGCGCAGGGGGTGGGACAGGGGAGGGGTGGGAGGAAAGGGATAAAGTGGGCTCAACAATGAAATGAGACAAATGTTTTTATTGATTTTATTGGTTTGTATTGTTTTCTCTTTTTTGATACTAATAAAGATTCATTTAATAAAAATAAAATAAAATAAATCAGGAATATAAAGATAAAAAAAGAATAGAAAACTGCTTAATTGAGATTTTAAAATGCAAATCTGGAAGGGGGGAGGTAGGGGAAGCCCATATATAAAAATGTTTATGAAGAATGAATATATATATATATATATATATATATATATATTCCCTTTTTTCCTTCTTTTTAGCTTTTTTCTTTTTGGGGGGGAGGGGATTATTTTTCTTTTTTTGGGGGGTGGGAGAGGGTGGGATGGGGGGCCTTTTTGTTTTTTCTTTTCGTTTCGTTTTAGTAGACATGTATGGATAGATAGGTGGGCGGACACTCTTCTCTGTCTTGCCTCGTAACCCAGGGCCCACTGGTGGCAGAAGAGGACTCTGGGGGAGGGAGGAGGGGGAGGGGGAAAAACTCAACTATAAAATGGACCACCTTCAGCTATCCACCCGGCACGGGACCTTCTCGTGGCAGGAGGGGGCTCGTGGGGGGTGGTGGAAGAGGATGGAATGAATTTGATATGTGTTTTCTATGTTTATTTTGTAAAATCAATAAAAAATATTTTTTACAAAACAAACAAAACAAAAACAAAACAAAACCTCTCACCAAGCGCTAATCTAGAATTAACAATAGGCCAGATGGCAATGCTCGCTTGAAGCATTAAACGTAGGGAAAAAATAAAGCTTTCTCCTGCTCTAGTTGCCCATCAATTCCACTAGTTACTAAAGAAATCCAGAAGTTGGGCATTTCCTCTAAATCAGGGGTAGGCAACTTGAGGCCCGGGGGCCAGATCCAGCCCAATCGCCTTCTAAATCTGGCCCGTGGACGGTCCGGGAATCAGCGTGTTTTTACATGAGTAGAATGTGTGCTTTTATTCAAAATGCATCTCCGGGTTATTTGTGGGGCATAGGAATTCGTTTTTCTTCTTTTTTCAAAATGATCCTGCCACTTCTACCCCACTAACCAGGTCATCACTATTGGTTAGGGCCAGATCTAAAATGGCTGATCCTCTTGTTGCTTCTCCCACTTTCTGGACAATGAAATTGTCTGCAAGGCCTGGAGTACTGTGTCCAGTTCTGGGCAGCACAGTTCAAGAAGGATACTGACAAGCTGGAACGTGTCCAGAGGAGGGCAACCAAAATGGTCAAAGGCCTGGAAACGATGCCTTATGAGGAACGGCTTAGGGAGCTGGGTATGTTTAGCCTGGAGAAGAGAAGGTGAAGGGGTGATATGATAGCCATGTTCAAATATATGAAAGGATGTCATATGGAGAAGGGAGAAGTGTTGTTTTCTGCTGCTCCAGAGAAGTGGACATGGAGCAATGGATTCAAACTTCAAGACAGAAAATTCCACCTCAACATTAGGAAGAACTTCCTGACAGTAAGAGCTGTTCGGCAGTGGAATTTGCTGCCAAGGAGTGTGGTGGAGTCTCCTTCTTTGGAGGTCTTTAAGCAGAGGCTTGACAGGCATATGCCAAGAATGCTTTGATGGTGTTTCCTGCTTGGCAGGGGGTTGGACTGGATGGCCCTGGTGGTCTCTTCCAACTCTTTAATTCTATGATTCTATGCATTGCTGCCTCTGACTGAGGAGGCAGAGCAGAACCACCGTGCCCGGTAGCCATTCATAGCATTATCCTCCTCCATTAAATTGGTCGACTCTTCTGAAGTCACCCAGGTCAGCAGCCATTGCTGCCTCCTTGCAGGAGTGAGTTTCTTGTGCTGCGTAAAGAAGTGCTTTCATTTAACTGACCACGATTTGGTTGGTCCAGTGGGAAGAGGGTGCAGGTCTCGGTGACTTGCCAGCCTTTCCCTCTGTTCTTAGTGGACCATGTTATTTATGACGGATTCAAAAGGCAAGATTCCAACTAAACATCAGGAAGAACCTTCCTGACAGAAAGAGCTGTTTGACTGTGGAACGGGCTCCCCTGGAATGGGGTGCGCTCTCCTTCCTTGGAGGCTTCTGAACAGAGTCTGGGCAGCCACCTGTCAAGGATTCTTCGGGTGAGATTCCTGCACTGCAGGGGGCTGGACTAGATTACCCTTGAGGGCACCTTCCATCTCTACAATCTTTTTTTTAAATAATAATAATAATAAATCTTTATTAATTTTAAAATAAGTATAAAACAAAACAAAACAAAACATCCAACTGAAATACAAACCAACTGAAAATACAGATAAACAATCCTATACATTTCAGCATGCTTTATCCTGTCTTCTACTGCATCATTTTCCCTGCTTTGTACATTTTCATATTCCTATTTATATTCAAATCTTCTTTACGCTTCGACTTCCCCTTCTCCTCCTCCCTGGCTTCAAATTTGTTCACATCTCTGCTGCATCCAATATTTTCCTTCTGGGAGTCCTACAAGATATTTGTTTTTAACCCAAGCTCTTTTACATAATTTCCAAAAACTTTATTGTTTGAATATCTCCAAGGACTGACTAAAGACTCTCCTCCTGAGGCAGGGTTAGGGGGGAGAACTGTTATAGACAATAAGAATCCCTGCAAACATATTCAGTTGAAGAATAGACCCCCTCTGTCGCCTGAAATTCAGCACCCCAAACAGAACAGCGAGTGGAATATAATGGGATGAGTGAAAGGAAGGAAATGACATTTTAAAACTTTTGGTTCGATATTTGAGAATACACTGTATCCAGTTTGGGCTATGTGGAAGAATTGCAACTTGTAACCACTTCCTGTTTTCCAAGTCTTGCTCTGCCCTTGAAAAGCTAGAAAAATGTCAACAGAAGATTACACACCTGGCTTCCAGGAGAAAGTTTTGAGACTCTTGTGGGAAATGAGAATTAATATGTATAAGACTCAACAACAATTGGAAGGAATAAACCAAGATCAAGATTTACAGGAAGATGAAATACTTCAAGAAATGGTGCATGAGGATAAACAGACAGACGAACTGATTTACAACACAATTGAAGTAAATGAGGATGAAATACAGGACTTGCCAATGAACAAAGACTTAGCTGAGAGTGGAATTAACCCTCCTCAGGAGGGGAACAAGCAAGAATCTTTGAAGAGACAAAAAACTCACAAGAAAAGCATCAGGCAAAGAAGAAGGGACTTATGGGGGGGGGAGAGAACAGAGAAGATTGGATTGAAAAATCTGTCAGGAAGGGGGTGGGATGAAGGAGGAATATTTGTTGTTTAAATAGGATGGATAAAAAAGGACTGAAAACTGGATCACGGACTTTGGACTTGCTGGACTGGAAGGGGAGGGCCGGGATCAGGGGATAGAGAGGAAAGAATTGAGGATAAAGACAGAATTTAGAATTGGGAATGTAAAAAGGTTTTTAAAATTATGGGAGTTTTTTTTGGGGGGGGGAATTGGGGCATGGGAAAAAAAAGGAAAATTGATAAGTTAGAAATAAGATCTAGGAGTTATTTAGAAGTATCAAAAAAGAGAATTTGGTAAGATGAATGATTGAAGGGACGGTTGGGGGTTCTGGACCTCTTGTCGGCCCTCTGCGCGCGGGGAGCTCCTGGTGGCAGGGGGGGCTCCTGGGGCGGGGAGGGCGGGGAGGGCGGGAAGTCCCAATTGGAAAAAGAACCATTGCCTCTCCCTTTCTCTCCTCTGGGACTCTCGGTGGCAGAGGGAGTGCTGGGGGGGGGAGGAGGGGAGGGAGGGAATGGGAAAAGATGTTAGAAAATAAACTTAATAGAAATAAGGATACTATTGAAGTAAGTTTAGAGAGTTTGGAAAATAGAATGGGGAATATGAGAAGAAAACTGCTAAAATGGAGTTAAAAATGAAAATCAGAAAAAGGGGGAGGTAGGGGAAGCCCATAATAATACAATGATTTTAAAAAAGAAAAGAAAGGAATAATTATTAATGGTTCCTTTTTGATTTTTCATTTTTTCTTTTTTTTTGCTGTTGTTCTTTTTTCTTCTTCTTCTTTTTTCTTTTAATTATTCCTGTGGTTTTTTCCCCCCTTTTGGGTGATTTTTGATTAAGTTTAGATAAATAGTTGGGTGAACACCCACCCGCTCTCTTCTTATTTCCCTAGGATCTCTCGGTGGCAGGGGGGGGGGTTCTGGGGAGAGGAGGGGGGTGGGGACAAGCCCAACTATAAGACGAAGCCCAACCTTCGACTGCGCACTGTCCATGGGAATACCTGGTGGCAGGAGGGATCTCATGGGGGGTGGGTTGGAAGAAGGAGGAAAATATGTTATTTTTTGTTCATGTGTTTATTTCTTTGTTTTGTTAATATGCAAAATCAATAAAAATTAATTTTTTTTAAAAAAGAAAATAGATAAACAATCCTATACATTTCAGCATGCTTTATCCTGTCTTCTACTGCATCATTTTCCCTGCTTTGTACATTTTCATATTCCTATTTATATTCAAATCTTCTTTACGCTTCGACTTCCCCTTCTCCTCCTCCCTGGCTTCAAATTGTTCACATCTCTGCTGCATCCAATATTTTCCTTCTGGGAGTCCTACAAGATATTTGTTTTTAACCCAAGCTCTTTTACATAATTTCCAAAATTTTCCCAATTATTTTTAATTTTTTTATTTGAACCACCCCTTATTGAATTTGTCAGTCTGGCTAATTAATTTTTCTTGCCAATCTCCTGGATTTTCCATAACTTAGCAATTAGAATTCTGGCTGCCGCCACTGAGTACAAAAATACCTTTTCATCTTTCTTTTCTACTTCTTTGCCAACCATTCCCAATAGGAAAGACTCTGGAGTTTTCTTTAAATTATATCTAAATATTTTCTTTAATTCCTCTAAAACCCCATTCCAGAAAGGTTTTATCTTTGAACAATGCCACCATATATGTGTGAATGTGCCTATTTCTTTCTGGCATCTCCAGCATTGTTTATTTTTGATGTTATACATTTTACAGATCTTAACTGGTGTTAAATACCACCTATAAAACATTTTGATTGAATTTTCTCTGATTCTCCAACTCTACAATCTTAAGGGGAACCACATCCAGGCGTTTCAAACATTTGAGTTGCCTTTGGAAAATTATTCCGGAAGATCCCCCTCACCTTATAAACATCCGGAAGCCTGTGGGTCCCAATTTTGTCGTCCCCTTCACGCCCAGGAAACGGATGAACAAAGCTGCAATCCGCTCGACCAGCCGCAGATAGTCAAATTCCTTTGCGAGCTTCGGATACAGCTCCCTGAGGCAAATAGAAGGGAACTTGGCTTCTGAGGTCTTGCTGTCATCCAGCTCTGGGATCTCCACTGGCCCTTCTTCCAGCAAATCATTTTCCCTCTCCCATTCAGCCTCTGAAACCTCGGCTCTGCGGGCCAAACAGCAACATAAAGATTGCATCAATGCATCTTCATCGCTTCCCATCTCACGGCTGTCGCTGCCATGATGCCATCCGAGAAACGACCATACATAGCTGCCAAGTACCCCGTTTTCCCCGGGAAACCCCCGTTTTTACTTACCTTTTCCCGGTGGTCCCCCGTATCAGTTTTGCTGTAAAGATTTATTTGCGGTCCTGCTCCCCTCCTTCCTTGCCACTCCTTCCATCCCAGCTACATTGTACTTGCTCCAGCTAATATTAGAACCAATAGTCCTTAGCATAGCTGCCAAGTACCCCGTTTTCCCCGCCCCGGGAAATCCCCGTTTCTGGGTGCCAACTTTTTGCACCGCCCTCTGGTCGGAAGGCCCTCAGAGGACAACCAAACCTTGTCCCCCACCCTGATGACCTCCCCCGGTCTCCTGTAGCGATCTGCCCCCTTCTTGTACGCTTCCTTGGCCCTCTCCAAGTGCTCTCTGAGCTGCTGGTGCACCGTCTCCAGTTCCTCCGCCCAATCCTCTGCCTGTGGGCCCTCCTCCTCCTCCTCCCACTCCTTCTCTGGGAAAGATCTGAGGTCGCGCCCGTAGTTGGCCTTAAAGGGCGACACCCCTGTGGAGACGTGCACTGCATTGTTGTAGGCAAATTCTGCCAGTGGCAGGCGATCCACCCAGTCCGTTTGCCTCTGGCTGACGTAGCATCTCAGGTACTGCTGCAAAATGGCGTTGACCCTCTCCGCCTGTCCATTGGTCTATGGGTGCCGGGCCGTCGACAAGCTGACCTCCACCTGCAGGAGGTTCATGAGCCGCCGCCAGAACCTGGAAACAAATTGGCGGCCTCGGTCCGAAATAACCCTTAAGGGTAATCCATGCAGTCTGAATATGTGGTCAACAAACAGTTTGGCTGTCTCTTCTGCCGAGACCGCCCTGGCACATGGGATAAAATGGCACATTTTGGACATGAGGTCCACCACTACCAACACTGCTGTTTTGCCCCTGGAAGAAGGCAGGTCGGTGATGAAGTCCATGGACACCACTTCCCATGGCCTGTGCGGTGTGTCCAATGGCTCCAGCAACCCTGCTGGTGCTGCTCTGACTACCTTTGCTCGCTGGCAGGTGTCACAGCCCCTTACATAGTCCCGAACATCCTCCCTCACCCCTGGCCACCAGAAGTGTCTCATGACTAAGTGAGTGGTCTTGTCCCTTCCAAAATGACCCGCCGTTGGGTTGTCGTGCATCTGCTTGAGGACCTTACCTCTGAGCTGGGTGGTGGGCAGGTACAGGGCTCCCCTGTAAAAAAGCAACCCCCTTCGTTCTGCAAAGTCTTTGGCTTGCTCCCTCCCCCCTCGCAGATCTCTGAAGATGCGGGAGGCGAACTCATCTGCTGCCGTCAGTGCTGTGAGTTCCGCCTCGCTCACCACCGCCGCTCCGCAGGACCATGCCGACGGGGGAAACACGTGTCGGGGTGCTGGTGGCAACTCCTCCTCCATGTACTCCGGCTTGCGGGAGAGGGCATCCGCCCTGACATTCTGCTCCCCCGGTATGTAGTGGATGGAGAAGTTGAAGTGCGAGAAGAACTCTGCCCACGGTATCTGCCGCTGGTTGAGCACGCTGGCCGTTCTCCAGAACTCCAGGTTCTTGTGGTCCGTGCACACCTGAATGGGGTGCTTGGCACCCACCAGGAAGTGCCTCCAGTGTCTAAACGCAGAATGGATCGCCAAAAGTTCCTTATCAAACACCGTGTAGTTGCGCTCTGGCTGGGTCAGCTTCCTGGAGAAAAAGGCACAGGGTCTCCACTCTCTGTTGGCATCCAGTTGCAGTAAGACCGCGCCCACCGTTCGGTCAGACGCGTCGGTCTCGACGCGTAGGGGCGCGTCCTGCACCACGTGGAACAGGTTCTGGTCTGAGGCGAACACTCTCTTGAGGCCTTCAAACGCTGCTTGCGCCTCTGGTGTCCACCTGAACTTCTGCTTGCCTCTCAGGCAGTCAGTGATGGGAGCCGTAACACGAGAGAAGTTCTTGATGAATTTCCTGTAGAAGTTGGCGAAGCCTAGTAGGCGTTGGGCATCTTTGCGCGTCCTGGGGCTGTGCCAATCCAGGATGGCCTGCACCTTGTCCTTGTCCATCGCTAGCCCCTTGTCTGACAGCTTGTAGCCCAGGAAGTCCACCTCCTTGGTGTGGAACCTGCACTTCTCCAGCTTCACATACAGGTGGTGCTCCTTCAGGCGCTGCAAAACCTCCCTGACATCCTTCACATGCTGCACTGGGTCATTGGAGTATATAAGGATGTCATCTAAAAAGACCAAGCAGTTCTTGAAGAGGAGGGACCCCAGGACGTGGTGCATGAAGGCCTGGAAGCATGCTGAGCCCCCTTGCAAACCGAAGGGCATCACGAGATATTCAAAAGAGCCCAGAGGCGTGAACATCGTGGTCTTCCACTCATCGCCTTCCCGGATCCTGATCAAGTTGTACGCCCCCCTCAGGTCGAGCTTGGTGAAGATCTTGCCCCTGCGTGCCGCTGTCAGCAGATCGTCGACTCTGGGCATTGGGAAGGCCACCGGTTCCGTCATGCTGTTCAGGCGCCTAAAGTCCACCACCAGGCGGTGCTGTTTCGTGTCTTTCTTGTCCACCCAGAAGACTGGGTTCCCCCCTGCTGCCTTGCTTTCTCTGTTGAACCCCCTCTTGAGGTTCTTGTCGATGAACGCACGCAGATCCTCCAGTTCCTGATCTGACATGGAGTACAGCTTGGCTGGGGGTAGCGTGGCCCCTGGCACCAGGTTGATCTGGCAGTCAAACGACCTGTGGGGGGGTAGGTGGTCGGACTCCGCTTCGCTAAAGACCTCCTGCAGGTCCCAATACGGTTTGGGTATCGCCTCTCCCCCCTTGACGTGCATGGTGGCCACCGTGGCTATCGGTGGCCCCTCCCCTGGTTGGCGCTGCATGCAATGTTCCAGACAAAAGTCAGACCCAAACGTGATGCATCTCTGGTGCCAACTGATGGAGGGGTCATGGCGCGCCAGCCAGCTCATGCCCAAGACGATGGGGGGGGGGCTGAGATGGTGGTGACGTTGAATGCCAGTGTCTCTGAGTGCCGTCCCACCGTCATTCTCATGGGGGGGGGTCCTGATGGGTGATGGCCCCTCCCAGCAACTCCCTGCCGTCAATGGTGGAGACGTGCAGGGGAAAGTCCAGCTGCAGAAGCTGGATCTGGTGCGCTTCTGCAAAGTCTCTTGAAAAGAAGTTCGCCGAGGCACCACTGTCAATTAAGGCTAAGACCGTCAGGGGATATCCATTAGGGAGCGTTAGCGTCACTTCTAGAACCACCCCTGCTCTGGGGGGTGGGGTGGGCTGGCGCTGCTCCTCGCTGTGCGGGTGGGTGGGCTGGGGCTGTTGTCTGCCGATTGCGCCTGGCTGCTGCCCCTTGTCTCCTGCAGCCAGGCTGTCTCGTTTCCCTGCTGTGGTGCTGCGTCAGTGGGGGAGGGCACAACCATTCCCGCCTTCCCTTGCCATTCCCTGCGGTGGGGGCAGTTTCTGACGAGATGCTGAGGGGAGTTGCTGAGGAAGCAGTTCCCGCCCCTTCCCTCCTTGCATCTTGGCGCCGCTGGGGTTTGAAAAGCCCGCGCGCGCTATCAATTTGCATGGGTTCCTGGTCTGCCCCGGCCCCAGGCGTGGCCTGGGATGGCTGTTGGGGGAGTGGCTTCTCCTGCGACCGTGGGAACCAAGGCCGTGTTGCGCGCGTTGTCTGCTTGTCGTTCCACCGAGATTCCTGCCTCACCCCCACCGCCAGAGCCGCTTTACTCAACTCATCCATATTATTGGGCTTCGGACCTCTCGAGAGCTCATCCTTCACATCCGCATGCAGTCCCAAATAGAACGCAGCTTCCATCGGAGGCGAGTGAAGCTCCCATCCCAGCTTGTGCACCAGCATGGTGAATTTAGCCCAATATTCCCTCACTGTCAATTTCCCCTGGCGTAAATTATGAAGTTCCTCTTTGACATGGTCCATATGACTGTCACTCGCATACATTACTCTTAACGCTTCTAGAAATTGTGTGACATTCTTCATGCTAGGGTTTTTGGCCGCAATTAATGGTCTGAGCCATTCCCTTGCTGCTCCGGTGAGATGCTCCACTATGAATGCTACTCTGTGCGCATCATCAGGGAACTCATCATTGTGCAGCTCAAGGGCGTATAATATCTCAGTCTCAAAGCCCAGGTATTCCCTTGGGTCCCCGTTGAACTTGCTTACTAGGGTCCCCGCTCTCCTTCCCGGCAGTACTTGGAGTTGCCCCCCCCCCCGCCCTTGTTTTTCTCCGCATCCAACTTGCCTTGGAGCTCCACCGCTAGTGTTCTTAGCTGCTGCTCTTTATCCTGTAGTGTTCTCACCTGGTCGGCGTCGGCAGGATCGGCCTTCCCCCCTTGCTCCCCCCTTCCTGTCCCACCTTGGGCAGTGGCTCCGCTACCTTGCCTGAGCCTCGGACACCACTTCCTGCTTCTCCACTTGAGGCGGAACTCTCCCTGCTTTCCCCAGCGCTCGGGGATGGGCTGGAGCTTAAGATGGGAGGGACCTCCCGGTATCCCCTGTCCCTCACAGGACCTTTGTAGGCAAGGTGATATCTCTGCTTTTTAAGATGCTGTCTAGGTTTGTCATTGCTTTTCTCCCAAGAAGCAGGCGTCTTTTAATTTCGTGACTGCTGTCACCATCTGCAGTGATCAAGGAGCCCAAGAAGGTGAAATCTCTCACTGCCTCCATTTCTTCCCCTTCCATTTGCCAGGAGGTGATGGGATCAGTGGCCATGATCTTGGTTTTTTTGATGTTGAGCTTCAGACCATATTTTGCGCTCTCCTCTTTCACCCTCATTAAAAGGCTCTTTAATTCCTCCTCACTTTCTGCCATCAAGGTTGTGTCATCTGCATATCTGAGGTTGTTGATATTTCTTCCGGCAATCTTAATTCCGGCTTGGGATTCATCTAGTCCAGCCTTTCGCATGATGAATTCTGCATATAAGTTAAATAAGCAGGGAGACAATATACAACCTTGTCGTACTCCTTTCCCAATTTTGAACCAATCAGTTGTTCCATATCCAGTTCTAACTGTAGCTTCTTGTCCCACATAGAGATTTCTCAGGAGACAGATGAGGTGATCAGGCACTCCCATTTCTTTAAGAACTTGCCATAGTTTGCTGTGGTCGACACAGTCAAAGGCTTTTGCATAGTCAATGAAGCAGAAGTAGATGTTTTTCTGGAACTCTCTAGCTTTCTCCATAATCCAGCGCATGTTTGCTATTTGGTCTCTGGTTCCTCTGCCCTTTCGAAATCCAGCTTGCACTTCTGGGAGTTCTCGGTCCACATACTGCCTAAGCCTGCCTTGTAGAATTTTAAGCATAACCTTGCTAGCGTGTGAAATGAGCGCAATTGGAGCATTCTTTGGCACTGCCCTTCTTTGGAATTGGGATGTAGACTGATCTTCTCCAATCCTCTGGCCATTGCTGAGTTTTCCAAACTTGCTGGCATATTGGGTGTAGCACCTTAACAGCATCATATTTTAAAATTTTAAATAGTTCAGCTGGAATATCATCACTTCCACTGGCCTTGTTATTAGCAATGCTTTCTAAGGCCCATTTGACTTCACTCTCCAAGATGTCTGGCTCAAGGTCAGCAACCACACTACCTGGGGTGTACGAGACCTCCATATCTTTCTGGTATAATTCCTCTGTGTATTCTTGCCACCTCTTCTTGATGTCTTCTGCTTCTGTTAGGTCCTTACCACTTTTGTCCTTTATTATGGTAATCTTTGTACGAAATAAAATAAAAAAATTCCTTCAGTAGCACCTTAAAGACCAACTAAGTTTATATTTTGGTATGAGCTTTCGTGTGCATGCACACTTCTTCAGATACGTACGAAATGTTCCTTTCATATCTCCAATTTTCTTGAACAGATCTCTGGTTTTCCCCATTCTATTGTTTTCCTCTATTTCTTTGCATTGCTCATTTAAGAAGACCCTCTTGTCTCTCCTTACTATTTTTTGGAAATCTGCATTCAGTTTCCTGTATCTTTCCCTATCTCCCTTGCATTTTGCTTGCCTCCTCTCCTCCGCTATTTGTAAGGCCTCGTTGGACAGCCATTTTGCTTTCTTGCATTTCCTTTTCCTTGGGATGGTTTTCGTTGCTGCCTCCTGTATAATGTTACGAGCCTCCATCCATAGTTCTTCAGGCACTCTGTCCACCAAATCTAAATCCTTAAACCTGTTCCTCACTTCCACTGTGTATTCATAAGGGATTTGATTCAGATTGTATCTTACTGGCCCAGTGGTTTTTTCTACTTTCTGCAGTTTAAGCTGGAATTTTGCTATAAGAAGCTGATGATCTGAGTTACAGTCAGCTCCAGGTCTTGTTTTTGCTGACTGTATAGAGCTTCTCCATCTTTGGCTGCAGAGAATATAATCAATCTGTTTTCGATGCTGCCCATTTGGTGATATCCATGTGTAGAGTCGTCTCTTGTGTTGTTGGAAAAGAGTGTTTGTGATGACCAGCTTGTTCTCTTGACAGAACTCTATTAGCCTTTGCCCTGCTTCATTTTGAACTCCAAGGCCAAACTTGCCAGTGGTTCCTTTTATCTCTTGATTCCCTACTTTAGCATTCCAATCCCCTGTAATGAGAAGAACATCCTTCTTTGGTGTCATTTCTAGAAGGTGTTGTAAGTCTTCATAGAACTGGTCAATTTCACTTTCTTCAGCACCGGTAGTTGGTGCATAAACTTGGATTACTGTGATGTTAAAAGGTCTGCCTTGGATTCGTATCGAGATCATTCTGTCATTTTTGAGATTGCATCCCATTACAGCTTTTGCCACTCTTTTGTTGACTATGAGGGCCACTCCATTTCTTCTACAGGATTCTTGCCCACAGTAGTAGATATGATAGTCACCCGAGCTGAATTCACCCATTCCCTTCCATTTTAGTTCACTGATGCCCAGGATGTCAATATTTATTCTTGCCATCTCATTTTTGACCACATCCAGCTTACCATTATCCATGGTTCTTACATTCCAGGTTCCTATGCAATATTTTTCTTTACAGCATCAGACTTTCCTTTCGCTTCCAGGCATATCCGCAACTGAGCGACCTTTCGGCTTTGGCCCAACCGCTTCATCAGCTCTGAATCTACTTGTACTTGTCCTCCGCTCTTCCTCAGTAGCATGTTGGACGCCTTCCGACCTGAGGGGCTCATCTTCCAGCGTCATAACTTTTATATGCCTGTTGTCTTTGTCCATAGAGTTTTCTTGGCAGGGATACTGGAGTGGCTTGCCAGTTCCTTCTCCAGGTGGATCACGTTTAGTCAAAACTCTCCACCGGAGCAGCGGAGAGCGGGGTCTCCTTCTCCGCAGCCCTACCGATGGCGGAGCTGATGGCCAGCGTGTCGCCTTTGCCTGTGGAAGAGCATGGCAGGGCTGGGCTGGTGGCCGGCGGGCGGGCGGGCGGGCGGCGCCACTGGCGAGGCCCCGCGCTTCTCCTGCTCGTCGTCCGGCTGCTCCCGTTACTGGCGGCGAGGCCATGCCATGCCTCCAATGCGGCTGCGCCGTCTCGCCTTCGCAGTTGCTTTCAGTCCCTTGGAGAGGGATGGACGGTGCGGTCGCTGGCTTAGGTGGCGCCAAGCTCCTGGACGGGTGGATCCCCGGAGCACTTCTCTCACTGCAGGGCAGGCGCAACGGTGGTGGAGGTGGCTGCTCCGGGGACCAAGGCACGGGGGATGGAGCGTGCGAGCAACTGGCAGAGGGGAGGGCCAGGCCAGGCCGGGCGACCGGGAGGAGCCGCCGCCGCCGCCGTAGTCCCAGCCCAGCGCAAGGCTCCGCGCCGGCGCCCACTGGCTGCTCAGCTCTTTCTCCCTGGCCCATAGTTCTCAAGTTCTCCCTTTTCTTGCGAGAAAGCCTATTCAGCATAAGGGAATTTCCCTTTAAAAAAGGGAGAACTTGACAGCTATGCGGGCCTGGCTGCGCCGTTGGGCCGCGCCCAGCCTGGCTGCTGCTTCAGGAGTGAGGAGTTGCAGCGCAGCGGCAGTCTCCGCGGAAAGATCCTGGTCCGGATAGAGACCCCCCTGCGGCTCCTCCCCGCCATTCCCAGCCCTCCTGGGGAAAGGGGGGAGGGGAGTTTCCGCCTTGCCCCATCCCCGCAGGAGGAAGGCGAGAAGAGTCGTACTTTTTTAGACCCTCCAGGACAGCCCCCAGAGGCTCCCGGGATGGAGCGAAGTCGCGCAAGCTGCGCTTTCTATTTCAGCACCCGCGTGGAACGGAACCCGGGCCCAGGAGCGCCCTGAGGATGGTCCGGGGGGGGGGCTTTCCCTCTGGGGACAGCCCCTCCAACAGAAAAGGATGGGGAAAGGCGGGTGGAGAAAGAGAACGTTGCAAGAGGGGTGCAAGCTAACGAAGAACTCCTGAGGAAGGGATAAGCTCATCAAGGACGAAAAGAGTTGCTAGATGGCTGGGGTGCATATCTGAAGGAGGCTCAATGCACTTAGTGTATAATAATAATAATTTATTATTTATACCCCGCCCATCTGGCTGGGTTTTCCCATCCTCTCTGGGCGGCTTCCAACAGAAAAATAAAATACAATAATCCATTAAACATTAAAAGCCTCCCTAAACAGGGCTGCCTTCAGGTGTCTTCTAAAAATCCTGCAGAGGTGATTTCATTAACCTTTCTTTTTGTTTCTTTTTCATCCTTTTTGTCGGAAATGTAAGCACCAAACAATATTTATTCCTCATTCTGTGTCTTTGATCCTTTCCCCTCTGTAACCCCCCCCCATTTGATAACAATTAAAATGTTTAAAAAACACAACTCTCTCTCCCCACCTTTCTCAAGGGAAAACAGGGTGAAGATGGAGAGGAAGGCACCTCAGGAATGTTGGGGAACAGTGGGGCTTGAACCCACGACATGGTTGAAATATTATGCTGATATGCAGCAACGCCTTGGAGCTGTCGTGACTGCGGCCGTGCCTTGCCTCGCCCGCCCTGCCACCCCCTCTCGCCTGCCCGACCCTCCCGTCCTCTTGCTGCAGAGTTCCAGCATCACAGCGCCACCCAGAGGCACCCACAAGTGTGAGTTATCCCTCTCTCTATTTCTTCCTTCCTTCCCTCCCTCTTCCATCCTTAATAAAATACGGGGGGGCAGGTAAGCCCCACATAGAAAGCCCATCAACATGGGGGCAGGATGACTCTTTCAAATACGGTATTTACCAGTAATTGGGGGGGGGGCACCTAGGCCTCTAGGAGTTGGCTGATATGCCTAGGACAATTCAAGAAAGCATAGTGATGCATATGCTATGGTAATATATCAATAGAATCATAGAATTGTAGTCGGAAGGGACCACAAGGGTCATCTAGTCCAACCCCCTGCAATGCAGGAATTTTTTCCCAAGGTAGGGCTCAGGGGCATACCCAGGATCAAAACTAGGGGGGGGGAGCCATGGTCGTTCAGGGGCGGGGCCAAGGCATGGGAGGGGAGGGGCCACAAAGTGGGAATGTGGGTGGGGCTACAGGGCCAGCGGGCCCAACGACTCGGCGGAGGCTGCAGCCGCTAAATCAACCCCCTAAACTCTCTCACACGAAATTCCCCTGCTCTGAAGACACCGCTCCCATCCATTTACGGCCTAACCACCCCCCTGAAAAACCCCTTTGGGCCCCACTTTCCCTCCTCCAGGTCCCCCCGAAGCCTTTCCAGTTCCCACCCTCTATATCTGGGATGGGGAAGGGGCTCAGAGGTCTGCTAGTCCTGGGGGGCCACCCCCCCATGGCCTGGGAGGATACCGGGGACCCCCCCGCCAAGCTGAGACCCTCAAAGAAGAAGAAGCTGCCACCACCGCCTCCCCATCGTGAGGGAGCAAACGATGGGGTGTTAGGTTTCTCCTTTAAGACTGATGTGGTCAATGGTGCTACACAGAGATGTGTGTTTGTAACCTTGTTCTGAATGATAGCACACCTGTGAGCTTTTGCTAATTTGAATAATTGAAGGTAGAGTTTGCTTACTGTCATGTGATTGGGTAATTGACTATTTTGAATTCTGTATTTAAGCAAATGGTTCATGGGTGTGGTGGTGGTGATGTATTGTGAAATGAGAGGAAAGGAGTAGAGGAGTGTGTTGTATATAATTGTAAATAAAAGCAAGCAAAGATACTGAAGACGACTTTGTTATTTCGTCGACCCTGCCGCTGTTGCCACTCAGTTGGTGCGTATTTTGCCCAACATCCGGTTATGGGCCCAGGAACTGCGCATGGGTGTTTGAACTGCTTGCTAAGAGGGCTGCGAAGCTGAGCTATCTGCCGGTCAATAAGGAGCCAGAAGTATATCCAGGATGGATGACGGCGAAAAGACGGCGCTTACCTTTCCTCAACTAACTGATGGTAATTATAGTCTTTGGTCCTTTAGAATGAGAGGATTACTCGAATGTAAGGACCTGTTTGACTACGCCACAGATGACCCTCCTCAGATAATTACCCCTGAATGGATACGGGGGGATAACAAAGCCAAAGCTTTTATAAACTTAGCAGTGTCCGACCAGCAAGTTGTGTATATCAGAGATAAAACGTCGGCTAAAGAAATGTGGGAGAGTTTGGCTGCGGTCCATTTGAGAAAAGAGTCTGCGTCAGCCTTGGCTTTTTACCTCCAGCTTTATCAGGCAAAGCTGCAACCTGGCGGTGACTTGGCAGCTCACCTGAGACATTTACAGGAAATCAGGTTGGAGCTTTTGAGAAGAGACGTTGTGGTTCCTGTTAATCAATTTTGTTTTATAATCCTCTGCTCATTAAACAAAGAGTATGATGCAGTTGCAAGCCAGCTCGCTTTGGTCCCTCCTGACCAGCTGAGTATTGAAGGTGTGACTGCAAAACTGATGGCGGAGCTGGACAGGCGAGACGCCTCTGTTATGCCGGTTCCCAAAGAGCAGAATGTGAATTCAACTGACAATGGGGATGTTGTAGCTTTAAGAGCCAACAAGAAATGTTTTGCCTGTGGCCTTTTGGGACATTTTGCTTCGGAATGCAGAGCAAAGAGTAAAAAGACTTCCTCTAGGTCGCAAAAGGGACACACAGCCACTCAGGCATGGAAGCCTTCACAGCGACCGAAGCGAGGTAGTCAACCCGAGCCACAAGCATTATTTGCAGAACCACAGCCTTGTGAGGTTAAAAGAGGTAATTGGGACTTTTTCATCATCGATAGTGGCGCATCACAGCACTTGTGCAGCAATCACAGTCTCTTCATAACTTACACACCAGAGACTGGAAATGTGCATTTAGCAAATGGAATAGTTTTGCCCTCACTTGGGAAGGGGACTATAAAACTGCATAGTTTGAATATTACTATATCAGATGTTGTTTATTGCCCTGAACTGTGTGGGAACTTATTATCAGTTTATCAGTTTGCACGTCAAGGTGTTAGAGCTAAATTTACTGAAAAAATGTGCCGGTTTTATCGGGCCAATAAGCAGGTTCTCTATGCAAAACAGACTCATGGGCTTTACAGGCTTAAGTTTCACTCCTCTTCAGGAGGAAGCAATAGCTGTTGTGGTGTAGCCAATAGGAGCAGGCAGGGGTTAGCAAATTGCCAGCCACATAAAAACTGCTTACATGAAGCTCACCGCAAACTTTGCCATAAAAACTTTGCAGATGTTTTGAAAACACGGGATATAGTGCATGGTCTAGAGATTAAACCGTGTAAATTTTACATGAACTGTCTGTCATGCTGCAAACATAAAATTAAGGTGGCACGAAAGGGCAAAAGCACTATGAGAGAAGTAGCAGAGCCTTTTGAAAGGGTTCACTGTGATCTAGTAGGACCATTGCCAGAATCACTTGGAGGGTCCCGATTCTGGCTAACACTTGTGGACCAGAAAACCAGATATGTTTGGACATATGCAATCTCTAAGAAGTCTCAAGCACTAGAAATGTATAAAAAGTTTTGCAATTGGGTTAAGACTCATTTTGGTAAAAATATACAAAATCTGTACTCTGATCTTGGAGGTGAATTTATGTCGCAGGATTTTGAAGAGTTCCTAAATGCGCAGGGGACAGTACACCAAGTGTCATCACCTAGGAGTCCCTGGCAGAATGGGATTGCTGAGGTTGTTAACAAAAACCTACAATCTGGGATAAAAACAATGCTCCATGATGCTCAACTTCCTGATAGCTTCTGGGCTGAATGTTTGAGCTGTTACACGCATATAAAGAATTGATCCTATCATTCTGCATTAACAGTAACACCTTATGAAATGCTTTTTGGAAAGCGTCCCAATCTAAAGTATTTGTGTGTTTGGGGCAGTGATGTTATGATGCATTACCCAGCTAAAGGCAAGCTGCAGGAAAGAGGTATCCCAGGTAAATTTATGGGATATCAACAAGGGAATTATCGCATTTATTTACCAGACACAAAAAAGTTTCACCTTACCCGTAGCATTATACCTTCAGTACACTGGGATGGTGTAGCTGAGTTTCAAGATACTGATGGTCTAAAAGAAATATCCCCAAAGAGTACAGCTGATGCTAACGAGCAGCCAGTTGATACCGATCCTGACAGTAATCAGTCAGAGATTGGAGAATGTGAGTTTAAAGGGGAACAAGAGGCAATGGACAACTCAGACCATACTTTAAGTCCAAAACCCTCTACTAGCCGTATTTCTGAAGTTTCAGAAGGAAATTTAAAAGCTGACAGTGAAAGTTTACCAGAGCTTAGGCGCTCCAGTAGGATAACTAGACAGCCTCAACGTTACATCAATGAACAACAGCTACAGAGGCAGAAACGACGAGCAGTTGTTTAAACGTAGAAATATTGCTACTGTTGATGAAGAAAAAGAGGAAGTTGCAAACAATGTATATTGTAACCAAGTTAATTTTGAACCAAAAAGTTTTAAAGAGATACACACCATGCCAAAGTCACAAGCTCAACAATGGATGAAAGCGATAGACTCTGAGCTTGCATCTCTAAATCAAAATAACACCTGGACTTTTGTGAAGCAAACACCTGATATGCGGGTCATAGACTCAAGATGGGTGTTCAAAGTAAAACTTAATGATAAAAATAAAGTAATGAGATATAAAGCTAGGTTAGTAGCAAGAGGATACCAACAATTGGAAGGCATTGATTATGAGAATGTGTTTTCTCCGAGTGTGAAGTTTGAAAGTATAAAGTTGATGATGCTAGACGCTGTTAAAAATGGGTGTGAATTGTACCATTGTGACATTTCCACAGCTTATCTTAATGCTGATTTGCATGAAAACATATACATGAAAGTTCCGGATGGTGTAGATGCTGCACCTGGAGTAGTTTGTAAATTAAACAAATCTCTGTATGGATTGCATCAAAGTGGCAGGAATTGGCATGAAACTTTAAAACAAACCTTGATTGAATTTGGGTTTGCGCAGGGGAAAGCTGATAATTGCATTTTTACCAAACAATGTGGTAATTCTGTTGTCAAATTGGCCGTTTATGTTGATGATTTATTATTTTCATGTAAACATTTAAAGGAATACCAGTTGTTTCTTTCTCAACTTGGTAAACGTTTTGATGTAAAAGATTTGGGGAAAGTTAAGAATTACCTGTCCATGCAAATAGACAGGGCTGCAGATGGTTCTTTTGCTGTACATCAAACTGCAAAAATTAAAGATTTAATAGAAGTGCTAAATTTGGAGAATGCAAAAGGAAAAGAAACCCCATTAACATGTGGATTTACTTTTACTAAAGAGGATGCACCTTTTCATGACAAAACACTTTACAGGTCGATATTAGGAAAGCTGAACTTTATTCAGCGCATGTCCAGACCAGACATATCTTTCAGTTTTAATTTTCTTTCCACATTTGTGGAGAATCCAACCAAGCAGTGTTTTCGAGCGTTAAAAAGAGTGGTGCTTTATCTTAAACACACGCTGCATTACAGGTTACATTTTAAGGCGCATAATGATACAGGGTTCGATATTTTTTGTGACGCATCTCATGCGTCTGAACTTTTCAAACATAAAGGTGTGTCCGGTTTTGTTTACAGATACAATGAATGTCCATTTGAATGGAGAACGCGCAGGCAGCATATAATTTGTATGTCAACCACAGAAAGTGAACTTTGTGCATGCTCTGAAGCCATCAGAGACATTGAATGGTTTTTGCAGTTGTTTGCAGACCTAAAAATACAAGTAAAATTACCAATACCCGTGCACATTGATTCCCAAAGTGGAATAGCCATTTTGACATCAGAAGGCAATACCCAACGTACCAGAACGTTACGGTTACGTTTGGAGTTTGCAAAACAAATGATTGATGAAAAAATGATTACTTTTGAATATGTAGCTGGACTAGAGCAAATAGCAGATATTTTCACAAAAGCTTTGCCAACAGCTACGCATCTTAAACATACACAGAAAATGCTGAATGTTACTGCTACGCATCATTGACCAGCAGGGGGTTGTTAGGTTTCTCCTTTAAGACTGATGTGGTCAATGGTGCTACACAGAGATGTGTGTTTGTAACCTTGTTCTGAATGATAGCACACCTGTGAGCTTTTGCTAATTTGAATAATTGAAGGTAGAGTTTGCTTACTGTCATGTGATTGGGTAATTGACTATTTTGAATTCTGTATTTAAGCAAATGGTTCATGGGTGTGGTGGTGGTGATGTATTGTGAAATGAGAGGAAAGGAGTAGAGGAGTGTGTTGTATATAATTGTAAATAAAAGCAAGCAAAGATACTGAAGACGACTTTGTTATTTCGTCGACCCTGCCGCTGTTGCCACTCAGTTGGTGCGTATTTTGCCCAACATGGGGAAGGTGGGGTGGCGCAGCGCAGGCGAGTGAGCCCCCCCCAGCTGCGACCCTACAGCGGTGACGGCGGCTCCCCCACCCTCAACGCCCCTCTCTCGACAGGGGCAGCAAGGGAGAGCGGCTGGGGGGGGCGCATTCATGGGCAGGGAGGGGCAGGTGCCCCCCCAGAAGGCCAAACCGCAGGCCCGACTAGGGAAGCAAATACCCGGCGCCCCGCTTGTTGACAGGGATGGGGGGGGAGGAAACGCTGCTGGTGCCGCGGCTCCTCGGCGGCGGCTCCTCCTTTCAGCCCGCCCTGCCTACATCTGCACCAATCCCCACCCACTAAAGCCTTCGCGCCTCCCAATGGAAAGCCCTGCCGGGCGGCAACCTCTCCTGCCTAAAAGTTCTGCCGGGCTGGCAAGTGAAGGAGACGCGGCTCCCTGCATTGGTTGCAGCCACTGCCGCGCTCTGCCTCCCGGTAGGCTGCACTGTGATTGTCGGCGCCGCAGGCTGGGAATCGCCCGCTTTCCCCCCCCTCCGCACCCCACCTACACCCCCCCCCCGAGTTAGGAGTTGCTACTGAGACTCCTCCTGGGCCGGGAGAGGAAGTGCACCAACAGGAGCCAGTTCAGCCTCAGCAGGCAGAAGCAGCAGAAGCCCACAAAGGAGGAGTGGGGGGGCGGTGCCCGAAGGCGGTGTTTGCGCCGGATTGCCGGTAGCAGGAGTAGCCCAGTGGCAGTGACCCTTCCTCACCGACCCCCACCCCGGGCAATAGGAAAGGAGCCGCCTTGGGGGGTGGCACAGCTCTCCGCTCCCCCTGCATGCATTGCCCTCTCCGGGCATTAGCTGCTGTTTCCTTCTTTCCAATGCGCCCAGGGGCGTAGCCGGGATCAAAACTGGGGGGGGAAGTAATGGTCATTCAGGGGCGGGGCCAAGGCACGGGAGGGGAGGGGCCATGAAGTGGGAATGTGGGGGGGCTACAGGGCCAGTGGGCCCGGCGGCAGCAGCGACCACCTTGTGCTTCTGGGGCTGGCAACGGCGGCGGCTACCCTGCTTGGCAGGAGAGGAGGGGAGGGGCAGGCAGGCGAGAGCGGGTGGAAGGGTGGGCGAGGGCGAGGCATGGCACGGCCGCAGCCACACGGCTCCAAGGTGTTGCTGCATTGCAGGGGGTCGCGGCGCACCGCCACGGTGGAAATGCGCCCGACGGGGGCCGGGGCCGGACGGGCGGCGGTCCCCTCCCGGAGCCCCCTCTCCGCGAGGGGATCCGCCGGTCCGAACCGGCCGGCCGGGCCCGCCGGGTTGAATCCTCCGGGCGGACTGCGCGGACCCCACCCGTTTACCTCT